>NC_142009.1:302848441-303148441 GCF_049901735.1 Notechis scutatus
GAAGGTGTCATCTACGTATCTGAGCCAGAGTTTGGGTTTGTGATCATATTTTTCTAGAGCTTGTGTTTCAAAGTGTTCCATGTAGAGGTTTGCGATGACAGGTGAGAGGGGTGATCCCATGGGTGCTCCTTCTATTTGTTTGTATTTTTGTCCATTGTAGGTGAAGTATGTATTGGATAGACAGTGGTTGGTCAGATCTAGGATGTGCTTGGGGGTTGTATTTGTTTTGGATGGCTGTCAAGGCTTCTTTTATTGGCACTTGGGTGAAGAGGGATATGACATCGAAGCTAACTAGTAGGTCGCTGGGTTGTAAGTTTTGTTTCTTTATGATCTCGATGAACTGGAATGAGTTTCTTACATGTGAGTTGATGGATTCTGCATAGGGCTGTAGTTGTTTGGCGAGAAATTTGGCTAGGTTTTGTAGAGGTGAGCCTATGGAGCTGACTATTGGTCTAAGTGGAGTTCCTTCTTTGTGTATCTTGGGGAGACCATAAAGCTTAGGGCATCTGGATGATTTCTCTCTGGGTATGATTCTTTGCTGGATTTCTTCACTGATGGGGGAGGCTTTTATTTTGGATCTGGTGGTTTTTTCCAGGTAGGTGGTGGGGTCTGTCTTTAGGGGTTTGTATGTGGGGTCTAGGAGTAGGTTGGTTAACTTGGTTTGGTAGTCAGATGTGTTCATAACCACTGTTGCATTGCCCTTGTCTGCTGGTAGGATTATTATGCTGGTGTCTTCTTTCAGGTTACGTAGTGCAGTTTGTTCTTCTTTGGATAAGTTGCTTTTGGGTGGTTTGCTAGTGCAGAGGATGTTGGTGATTTCGAGTCTGATTCTATTAGCCTCATCAGGGTTGGTTTTGGTCAGGCTGGTTTCAACTCCGCATATGATGGTTTCTGTGGGGATGTGTTTGGGAGCAACAGCAAAGTTGAATCCTTTTGAAAGGACCTTGGTTTCGGCTTCGGTGAGGATCTTGTCTGAGATGTTGTGCACTGTTTGTTTCATGTGTGGCTGTGAGGGGGGAGTTGGTTTCTGGCATTGTTGTAGTTTTCTGAGTTTGTTGGTGTGTGTGTCTGTCTTGAGGGTGGTCTGTGTTTGGCTCTCCAGACAGCGAGTTGTTTGGATTTGTCCCAAAGTAGGGGTGAATCTTGTTGCTGAGTCTGAGGTGAAGTGTAAGAAGATCTTTGTTGATTTGGTCTAGGAGAAATCTTTTTGTGTGAAGTTCATTTCTAATTAGGGCCAATTCTGTTCTTTTTAGGATGCGTTTGGTGGCTGCTGTGTTGGTGTGGAATTTCAATTGGAAGCTTGTGGGAATTAAATTTTGATCTCGGCAGTTGCATAGGAATGCGAGGTCACATAAAATGGAAGCTCTTTGGACTTCAAGTTTTTCATAAGTCCTGGTCAGATGGTGGGTTTCCTCCCCGTAGAGGTGCAATATTTGTTTTCTGAGGTTCTCGCGGGTATTTGTATGTGGATCTTTGGTTATTCGGGTTCTCTCCCGCGTAAGATTCAAAGTATCTAGGCAACGTTTCGGCGAGGTCCCACTCGCCATCTTCAGGCTGGTGCTTTCGGCTTAGTGCCAGTGCAAGCAGTGTGTGACCGGAGCTGCCATCTCTCTCTATATACAAGTGGTGGGGGATGGTGTGCTGGGCTGGTTGGCTGTGCTGCAGCCTCTTGATTGGTTGATGGAGTTGATGTTGGTATAAATCCAGCAAAGAATCATACCCAGAGAGAAATCATCCAACATGTAAGAAACTCATTCCAGTTCATCGAGATCATAAAGAAACAAAACTTACAACCCAGCGACCTACTAGTTAGCTTCGATGTCATATCCCTCTTCACCCAAGTGCCAATAAAAGAAGCCTTGACAGCCATCCAAAACAAATACAACCCCCAAGCACATCCTAGATCTGACCAACCACTGTCTATCCAATACATACTTCACCTACAATGGACAAAAATACAAACAAATAGAAGGAGCACCCATGGGATCACCCTCTCACCTGTCATCGCAAACCTCTACATGGAACACTTTGAAACACAAGCTCTAGAAAAATATGATCACAAACCCAAACTCTGGCTCAGATACGTAGATGACACCTTCATAATCTGGCCACACGGGAAAGAAAAACTGAACAACTTCCTCACACACCTCAACAGCCTACACCCCAAAATACAATTCACCATGGAAACAGAAGCTAACAATCAACTTCCCTTTCTAGATGTCTTGGTATACAAAAAACCCAATGGCTCCCTAGGACACACCATCTACCAAAAGAAAACACATACAAACCGCTATCTACACGCACTCTCACACCACCACCCAGCACAGATCAATTCCGTAGCTGAGACACTCATCTCCAGAACAAAATGCTTAGCTGATGAACAACACCTAAAAACCGAACTAAACACTCTCACCAACGTACTAACAGCCAATGGATTTCAAAGAAAGAAGATCACCCACCTAATCCAAAAAGAAACCCCAACCAAAATCCAAGACAGAGAACAAGAGAACGGCAAAGCCCTCCTCCCATATATAAAAGGCACTACAGACAAAATCAGCAAGATCCTCCAAAAACACAACATTAAAACAGCATTCTGCACAAACAGAAAAATATCCACCATCCTAAGAAACCCTAAAGACAAAATCGAGTTAGAAAACCAAGGAGTATATGAAATCCCTGCACTGCCTGCCTCACCACATACATTGGACAAACTAACAGAAGAATAAGTGCACGCGTTGAAGAACATAAGAACTCAATCAAAAAGAAGAACCAACCTCTTCCCTGGTCCAACACCTCAAAGCCACAGGACATGAGATTGACCTTAAAAATACCAGAACTATCGCCAAAACTGAACACCACAGCAGCAGAATAATCAGAGAAGCCATAGAGATAGAAAAACGCCCACACAGCATGAATAAAAGAGATGACACCTCCCCGCTTACCAGCCATTTGGAAACCCGCCCTCATGAACAGACGAGTACCCAACATGATAAATGACACCAGACCCACACCCATGAGGGCCACACAAGATGCCACCACCACACTTCCACGTAAAAATCAGACTCACACCCACACAGAAGATGAGACACGACCACAGACCAGAAGCCGCACTGCAGCTGCATCACTACCCACTTCAAACTCCTCTGAACCATACATGAAGCGAACTGACCCCCACCATGAAGATGTGGCACGACCACGAACTCGAAGCCAAACGAACACAGACCCAGACCCCAAACTCAAAGCCATATTAAAAACCAAAATGCTACATCACAGCCACCTGCTCAGGACATCACATCAGAAAACTCAAGAAATTACACCTCAAGAACTCAAGAAGTCACAACACAGCAAATGACCCAGGATATCACAGCACAAGACCAAGGATACCACAGCAATAAATCTCACAAGGTCATCACACAACCCATTACCCAAGCTGTTACTACACAGGAGGCTAATGGAAAAGAGATCAAAACACAAACGACCCAAGAGATTACAACGCAAGACCCAGGATACCACAACAAAAGAACTCACAAGCCCATCACACAACCCATTACCCAAGCCGTTAAAACACAAGAGGCTAACGACCCAGGAGATGACAGCACAAGATCCAGGATATCTCCACAACAAAAGGCCATTACACAGCCCATTATACCAACATCAACTCCATCAACCAATCAAGAGGCTGCAGCACAGCCAACCAGCCCAGCACACCATCCCCCACCACTTGTATATAGAGAGAGATGGCAGCTCCGGTCACACACTGCTTGCACTGGCACTAAGCCGAAAGCACCAGCCTGAAGATGGCGAGTGGGACCTCGCCGAAACGTTGCCTAGATACTTTGAATCTTACGCGGGAGAGAACCCGAATAACCTAAAGATCCATATATATATATATATATATATATATATATATATATATATATATATATATATATATATATATATATATATATATGGATCTTTTGTTATTCGGGTTTTCTCCCGCATAAAATTGGAAGTATTTTGGCGACGTTTCCACAAAATCTCATTCGTCTATAACACTGCAGCTGCATCACTACCCGCTTCAAACCCCTCCGAGCCATACATGAAGCGAACTGATACCCACCATGAATATGTGGCACAACCACGAATGCAAAGCCAAACAGCAGGATCACAGCTCACCAGCTCAAATCCCCCAGCAACTAAGACTAACCTGAGCACAACCAAGCCCCCACCTGAACATAACACACCTCCAGCCAATCAGAACACGGCCAACCCCCCAACCAATCAGAACACAGCCAAACCCCCAACCAATGAGAACACCCCCCACCCAATCAGAACACAGCCAAGCCCCCACCCAATCAAGTCACACCCCCACTAGCAGTTAAAAGGAAGAAGCAGCTGCAAGCTTACATTACTCTGAGAAGCACAGAGCCGAAGACAACAAGCCTGAAGATGATGAATGAGACTTCATTGAAACGTTGCCTAGATACTTCCAATCTTATGCGGGAGAAAACCCGAATAACCAAAGATCCATGAATGAATGAATGAATGCATATAATCTTCACCCCTGGCTTGGACTCTTACATATTTTTCAAGATTGTCAGTACAGAGCTCATTAATAAAATGTTCTCACCACTCCTCTTATTGTGTTGTCCATGACTTTTTAACTGTACTAATCATAGTGTTGATTCTCTGTGCTTGATGCTCAAGGTCATTTTTTAAATTTCTTTGGAATAGAGCTCATTTGTTCATTAGGCTAGTGACAAGTGATACATTTCTCTCTATATATATTTTACCCTTAATAATCTTGTTTCCCAAATTTTCACTTCCTGTCCTTGGTCTTCTTGTGTGTCCCCTACAGAGCTATGCTTATTTTATCTATAAGTTAATGCTTTTAATCTGGCTACTTTTTGTGCATTTCAAATTCCCAGAGGTTGTGGGAGGAGCTGGTGGCTGCTTGTGAAGGAAGCAGAGGGTGAGTAGAAAAGAGAGAGGCAGTTTGAATTGCTTCCATTGCATTTCAAATTCCCAGAGGTTGTGGGAGGAGCTGCTGGCTGCTTATGAAGGAAGCAGAGGTGAGTAGAAAAGAGAGAGGCAGTTTGAATTGTTTCCACTGCATTTCAAACTCCCAGAGGTTGTGGGAGGAGCTGCTGGCTGCTTGTGAAGGAAGCAGAGGGTGAGCAGAAAGGAGAAATATAGCAGCCCCTATAAACCAAGGATATTAATAAGACATTTAGGATAAGTGCTCTTGAGATTGTGATTTTATTTTATTTCAAATGACCGGCTTAGTTCAGTGTAGTACTTGTTTTACCGCTGTCTTTCGCAGTACTCTTTTCAAACTTAGATACTGTCCTGTTTGTAAAAAAATTATCAGTCTACATGGACAGATTACCTATCTAGAATCTCTAATCTGTGCTCTCCAAGCAGAAATTAGGTGCCCAATCCAGCCATCTATTGAGCTGCTGTGCTACCAGCCCCCACTACCACAAAGATCCTACAGGAAAAGGGCAGTGTGGACAACCGTGGGATCTGGCAGGGTGAGAGCTGTGGGCCATAAACACAAAACTTTTGCTGTGTCCCAGCAAAACAGAAACAATGCCCTTTCTGACCTCAATAGGGACACTAAAGTGACAGGTCAAGGTAGTTGTGATAATGATAACTCAAGTAAGCTGGGGATCATGGTCCTAGAAGAAGAACTTACTTTGGAAAGGAGAAAGTGTGAATCAGGTATTACGCACCAGTCACACAAGACGAGCAAGACATCTAAAAAGAGAAGCCACCTTCTGGTTGGGGATTCAATTGTAAGGGATGTAAATTTAGGAAAGGATACTGAGGTTTTGAAAGAGGTCAGATGTCAACCAGGTGCTACTACCAGCAGAGACAAGAAGTGTATTTGTAAAATAGTCAAGAATGCCAGCAAGGACTGTGATGTTGATGCTATTATACATCTTGGTACAAATGATTTATCCCAGAAGGATATCCCGGACATAAACTGTTTCAACTCCTTCCCTCAAAACAACGCTATAGAGCACTGCACACCAGAACAACTAGACACAAGAACAGTTTTTTCCCGAAAGCCATCACTCTGCTAAACAAATAATTCCCTCAACACTGTTCAACTATTTACAAAGTGTACATGACTATTACTGTTAATCTTCTCATCACTCCTTATCACCCATCCCCTCCCACTTGTGATTGTAGGACTGTAACTTTGTTGCTTGTATCCTTACGATTTATATTGACTGTTTCCTAATACAATTTGATTGTTGATTGTACCGTATGACTATCATTAAGCGCTGTACGTTATGATTCTTGATTTTTAATGAATGTACCTTTTCTTTATGTATACTGAGAATATTTACACCAAGACAAATTCCTTGTGTGTCCAATCACACTTGGCCAATAAAGTATTCTATTCTATTCTATTCTATTCTATTCTATTCTATTCTATTCTATTCTATTCTATTCTATTCTATTCTATTCAGAAAGACTTCCAGAGCTTGGGGTATGAACTTAGTAATATGGGCTGTAGGCTTATCTTTTCAGAGGTTCTATCAGTATACAAGGAACAAAAAGGGAAAGGGCAGCGTATAGCAGAGTTTAATGTGTGGCTAAAGGAGTGGTGTAAAAGGGAAGGCTTTGGTTTTATTAGTCATGATGTCTGCAGCTGGTCCAATGAAAAACTGTACAAAAGAGATGGTTTGCATCCATCAAAGAAAGGGACTGAGTTACTTGGCATTATTGTATTGTATTGTTTATTTAATTGAATAGTCATAAGACCTTATCAATAACATAACGTAAATATATAACAAGACAAAATACAGATAAATTAGATATATAAGAATACAGTAATGAAAACATATGTGGAAAACCAGGGAGTCAGAAATCGGATAATAGATCACCCTTGCAAGATACACCAATTTGTTCAATATATTGTGTTCTTAGGACCGCTGCCTTGATTATAAACTTAGCAGTCCTATGAACAATGTGTACATTAGAGGCCCAGAGGAAATATTACAATCTGTGGTTTGATTCGCAGTGGGCTGTTCTTTCCAGTAGAAATGATAAATATTTAAGCCTAATGGGGGCATATATTTGGCAGTTGAACAAGATGTGGGAAATATCTTCAATGGCAGGTGAACCACATAAGCAGGTACATGGTGGAAATGCCCATGTCTGGACATGGAATCCAGTAACTCAAATCTGGCTCTGGTATAGGCTCTTCTCTGTAATTGTGGCATACCCATTGAAAGGTATTTTTCAGGTTGGAAGATGTTTTTATTCTTAGCCAACCACCTTATAGATCTGTTTTTTGCTAATAATTCCATGTCAGTCTGGGCACTAATATCCAAGACTCCCTGTTTAAAAATTTCCCTTGCCTGGGAAGCCCTTGACAATAAATATTGGGTAGAAAACCCATGTCTTAAGATGGCTCTGTGGAGTTGACTGGCCCAGGAGTTAAATTGGAACTTATTTAACTGTTCAATTAGGCATAGTTTGGGAAGTCTATCTGAATCCATTGATTGTATCTTTAGCCAGTATGTAAATGTTTTAATTATTAAGTGGCTATGTAAGGAGTGGATACCCAATTCCGCTCTGACTGCTGAAGCAGAAGTGTTCTTATTAGTCCCCAATAAGTATCTTAAAAAGCGAGTCTGTGTTTGTTCAAGTGGGGAGGCTTTATTTAAACCCCACAGTTCTGCACCATATGTCAGCATTGGAACTATTTTTGCCCTAAATACTTTCAACATAGGGGTCAAAGTGCCTGGGTAATTATGGTTAAATAATTTATATAATCTTTTGGTGCTTATCTTAGCTCTTAATGCACTACTTTTAAAGTGATTAAACCAAGATCCTGTATTAGTAAAGACCACTCCTAAGTAGGTGTAAGAATTTACTTGTTCGATTGACTCCCCATTAATCTGTACTTGGCATTAAATTCACAGATTTCCTGGATAAACATTTAAACTGAACAGTGGGGACAGAGAATTAATGGATTCAGAACATTTCTGTCTCCAGCAACCTAAAACTAATAAGGATACCAGTGCATGCAAAATAGATGTTTGTGCAGGTAAGATTATCAACCTTGATGCCAACCAAAACCAAGCATTTAATAGTGAGTGCCATACCATGTGCACTAATCAAACAGGTGGCAAGAAAGTAGGGGCAGGCAGGCACAACACAGGTTATGTAGACAGTAAACACAGTGTCAGACATAAAGATCTCAAGTGCCTATATACAAATGCACAAAGTCTGGGGAACAAACAGGGTGAACTTGAACTACGAATACATGAAGGTAAATATGATATAGTTGGAATAACAGAAACTTAGTGGGATGAAACCCATTACTGGAACATACTGGTAGAAGGATACAATCTATTCAAAAAAACCGGACCCCATAAAAGAGGAGGTGGAGTTGCACTGTATGTAAAGGACCAATATATTGCTACAGAAATGCATGAAACCAAAGATGAAAACCTCCTAGAATGCATATAGGTCAATATAAAAGAAAAAAAGAATGACATGGCCATAGGTGTATATTTTAGGCCACCCAATCAAGCAGAAAATATGGGTGTCCTTTTTGCCAGCCAACTAACAAACATATGCAGGAAACACACAACAATAGTAATGGGAGACTTCAATTATCCTGATATCAATTGGAAAACTAATTCTGCACCAAGTGAGAAATCAAATTAGTTCCTAACCAACCTAGCTGACAACTTTGTTGTCCAAAAGGTAGAGGGTGAAACTAGAGGGACAGCCATACTGGATTTAATTCTTACAAACAGAGAAGAAGTGATAGAGGGAGTTGAAACTGCAGGAACCTTGGGTGAGAATGACCATGTCATACTAGAATTCAACATAACACAAACACAAGCAACAGAACATAATGACACCAGAGTCTTGGATTTTAAAAGAGCTGATTTCAATAAACTCAGAGAGAACTTGGGAAAGATTCCATGGATGAAAATCCTAAAGGGGAAAACAACTTAAGAATCTTGGGAAACTCTAAAAAGTATGATCATAGAAGTCCAGACCAGCACAATACCACTGAGAAAGAAAAACAAGAAATCCAAGAAGAAACCAGCATGGCTGCACAAAGATCTCTCTGGCAAATTGAAAGAAAAAAAGGACAAGTACAAAAAATGGAAAGAAGGACATACAACTAAGGCAGAATATCAGCAGATAGCCAGAATCTGCAAAGACGAAGTCAGGATAGCAAAGGCTCAGTACAAACAAAGACTTGCAACAAAAGTCAAAGATAATAAAAAAAGTTTCTTCCAACATATAAATAACAAGAAAAAAAATCAAGGAAACAGTCGGTCCACTAAAGAGAGAAGATGGCAAGGAAGTAACAGGCAACAGAGAGAAAGCAGAACTGCTTAACTCATTCTTTGCATCCATCTTCACGCAAAAAGAAACTATAGCTCAACCCACCAAAAACATAACTGTAAAAGACAGACCAGAAATAAAAATTAAAATAAGCAAAAAAATAGTAAGAGAACACCTGTCTGATCTTGATGAAAACAAATCACCGGGGCTTGATGGATTACATCCCAGAGTTTTAAAGGAGCTGGCAGAGGTCATCTCAGAACCACTGCACCATATCTTTCAAAAATCCTGGAGCACCGGAGAAATACCAGAGGACTGGAAAAGAGCTGATGTGGTTCCCATCTTCAAGAAAGGAAAAAACCAGACCCAGGAAACTATAGACCAATCAGCCTAACATCAATACCCAGGAAGATACTGGAAAAGATAATAAAAAAACAGATCTGCCAACATCTAGAAACAAGTAAAGTAATAACTAGCAGTCAGCACGGGTTCATTAAAAACAGATCATGCCAAACCAATCTTATTTCATTCTTCAACACAGTGACTAAATTAGTAGACCAGCAAAATACTGTGGACATCATATATTTAGATTTCAGCAAGGCATTTGACAAAGTAGACCACAACCTACTTCTTAGTAAGCTAGAAAAAAGTGGAATAGATAGCACCACCACTAGATGGACTCGCAACTGGCTGGCAAACCATACTCAACGAGTAGTCCTTAATGGGACTAAGTCTACATGGAGGGAAGGAAGCAGTGGAGTGCCACAAGATTCTATCTTAGGCCCAGTACTCTTCAATATCTTCATTAACGACTTAGATGAGGGAATAGAAGGGGAACTTACCAAATTTGCAGATGATACTAAGCTGGCAGGAATACCTAACACCTAAGAAGATAGGCTCAAGATCCAGATGGATCTTGACAGACTAGAACACTGGGCCATATCTAACAAAATGAAATTCAATGTAGAGAAAAGTAAAGTCCTACATTTAGGCAAGAAAAACCAAAAGTACACATATAGACTGGGTGAAACCAGGCTCAATTGCAGTAACTTTTCTGTCCTATCTCATCACTGAGGTGGATTTGTGGCTGTGCAGATGCAGATAGATAATTCAATTGGTACAATTGGTACATCAGGTATCTTCATAACTCACATTTGTGATGAAGCTCTTCTATAATGACCAATCCTTTGTATATCAGCAGTGCAGAGTAAAAAATGGTTCTTTTCCTAACCCATCATGTACCGATAGAAAGAAAAGCTGTTATCAGTCCATGAGTGCAGGCAAGAATGGAGGGAAACCTCCCACAACCCCTCGAGGGTCAATTTAGTGACCAATCAGGATTACACGTGACATAAACTACATTTCCAAGGATACCTTTAACTACATTTCCCATGATGCATTTCCTTAAGGGGACAGCTCACAATTCCTAAATAACTATCCAATTCCCATAGACTGGCTGGGACAGCACACTCCCCACCTGGAATTGTAAATTCCACTATTAAGAGAAGAGAAAAAAGAAAAAAAAATAACTATAAACTAAGATAAGCAGTAAACAGTAATACTAACTGAATACCATATAACTATATAACTAAGATAAACAGTTAGCTATATAACTAAGAAAAAACAGTAAACATTAATAAAGCATCAAACAAAGCAAAGCATGCAAAGCTTGAGATTCAATCTTAAAGTTCAGCTTCTTGGTGCAAGTCTATTGGTCACCTCTGGCGGCCTTTTAGGGTGTACAGGAACTCCTGGCAGCAAAGGTGAAAGTCTTCTGGTCACCTCAGGCAGCCTTTTAGGGTTGGAACAGTACTCTTGCTTCCACGTTGTCAAAGGGCATCGGGAAGCTGTTGAAAAGGGTGTTGTGGAGGCATATGCCCATGTAAAGCATCTTAGTGGACGTCTGGTGGTTGTTGGCAGCCATTTAGGATGTTCTAGCGAACATGTACTGATCGGTGGTGGCCTTTGAGGCTGGAACTTCATTCTTGTTTTCGGTAGTGCTAAAGGACGTCGGAAGGTGGGAGGAATGGATGGTGCTAAGGCATTTGCCTGGGTTGGAGCCTGCATCCGATTGTCATTGACAATTCCTACAATTCCCCATCCTAGTGGAGATTTGATGGCCACTGGGCCGTCTACAGGACCGCCGACTGACTTGGAGAAGAGAAAGGCGCGTGGGGCATTATTTCTCAGCAAGAGTAGGATATCAGCCTCGGGATCCAGAGCGGGAAAGTGATGAGCAAGGTGCTGTAGGTGAGGCATGCTACTTATGACCTCAGGTGTTGCAATCTGACTGCAGTCGTTTGGTGCCCCATTGCACTCAAACATGGGTGGTAGTGGGAATCGGGTACTTCCATCCAATGACTCTATGCAGAGTCCAGTAGCTCTCCTCCCCGCTGTGCTTCTTGGTCTATGGCCCGTTGATACAGTGAAGGGAAATTTGTTTTGTTGCACCTCAAAGAGGTTGAAGAAGGCAGGTCTGGCCAGGGTGCAGGGCTTTGAGTGTCTATCCACGCGTACATTTTCACGGCATCTTCAGGGCGTCCTTCAGTGTACACTTTGGCTAAACAGTTGGGAAGACACAAAGGAGGGCATGGTGAGTCGGCGCACACTGCCATGTGGTTGACACTCGCCACTGGCTCCGGGGGTGCCTCTGTAGCACATTGAGGCTCCTTGGCCAGGGGAGGGTTATGTGTTGTCTGCTGTGGTGGTTCGGAGTCTGGATGCAGAGCAGCCGGGTGCTCGTTGCTGTCAGCATCTGCGTAGGCATGGCATTCTGACTTGAGGGCATGTGTTGTAGATGGTTCATGGTTCTCCTCAGAGTACTTTGTGAGGAGGTCGTGATCCGTTAACGCATGCACAGGTGGTGTCTCTTGCTGCCTGGTGTGGGTACCACATTCATCTTGCCATACATCTGCGTTAGAGTTGCTTGGAAGGTATGGCAGGAGCTCTGTTGCCTGTGGATGGAGTGTGGCCACGGTGGCTGCTTGCATGCCTACTTGTTGAGAAATCTTCTTAGTAAGTGGTGGACCAAGTTGCTTGCTCGGTAGGTCTTGAGACCTTGGTGTAGGTTCTTGGTTTTCAGGACTGGAATCTCGGGTTTTAGGTTTTACAACATCAATGTTTGGGGTATCATCTAGAGCAGTGATCCCCAACCTTTTTTACGCCGTGGCCCGGTACCGGCATCAGCTGGGCACCGCGGCCCGGTACCGGCATCAGCTGGGCGCCGCCATCTTTTTTTGATGAAAACGTGCTTCCAGTAAGCTTTCTACCCAGAAAAGCTCACCGGAAGCACTTTTTCATCAAAAAAAGATGGCGGCGCCCAGCAAGCCAGCGGCCTGGTAGGACCTGTTCCGTGGACCAGTACCGGTCCGCGGACCGGTGGTTGGGGACCCCTGATCTAGAGCCTGTGGTTGAGGGTCACCCCTTCGATTCCTTGATTCTGGGAGACTGTCAAGTAACTGTGCCGGTTTCGCCTGCTCATGTTGTAGTGAGTGCTGCTCATCCATGTAGGTCTTGGCACATTTATCTGGGCTCTGTCTTTTCAACTCTCCAAGGTGGAAGTTGTGGGAGGTGGCATTGGCCGCCTTCTGCAATGTTGCGGCCCGTGCTGTTTTTGCTGCCGTCACTCTGTTGTTCGAGCAACTCCACTTGGGCTTGAGCTTTGGCCATTTCTGCCTGTTGGTTGGCCTGAGCTTTGGCCATTTCTGCTTGTTGTCTGGCCACTTCTGCTTTCTGCCGTGTTACCTCCATCATGAAAGGTAAAACTGCTTTTGCAACTGCAGCTTCGATTTGAGCTTCTATGGCTCAGTCGGAGTACCTTGCTGCTTTGGAGGCCTTCTTTGAATGGTGGGAAGAAGCTGCTTGTGATTGAAGATATATGTTGGAAGTGGCCTTCTCCCTTGACACTCCTCCCTGCCATAGCGTGTTGTGGAGCACTGCCTGGAGGGCTGTCTTGCTTTCTTCAACACAGTCTTCATGTTCCTTGTGAAACTCCTCGTAGTATTGGATGTATGTTAGGAGTTCGGGGTCACCCAGTTTTGACTGGATGGACTTGAGGTTGTTTCTGCTGCATCTCCACTGTGCGAAAAGGGCATCTAGGTCATCTAGCAATGTATGGAGTTTCTCGGGGGCAGTTTATGTATTCGGGCATCACAGATCTTCTCAAGCTTCACCCATGAGTCTATGTAGCGGCGATATTGCTGCTGCCAATCATTCTTCAAGTGTTCTTCCATGGGTTTGGTAAGCTTCTTACTCTTTCTGAGGTTGTAGATTTTCGGAGGTATCGCAGCTTCTCCATAGGGTTGGACATCTAAAGGCGGTTGTTGAGAACCAGGCTCCACGTTTACATCAAAGGTGGGTGGAAGATTTGGGTCTTGTGGTACATCAGAGACATCTGTCATGGCTGAGGAAGTTGGCATGCTTCAAATTGGCAAAGGAAAAATTCTGGAAAATTCTAGTGGTTTTGTGCAAGTCCTTTTTTGTAATAGGGTATGCTGCAAACAGTTGGCAGAAGGTAGAATTGCTTCTGGATTTAATACTTGAGCACGTAGGTGGCACTGCAGAGTCTGGGCGATGCTAGCACAGCACACAGTATGGCTGCTTCTAGGGTGTGGTGTGAGCTTGTGACAGAAGCGGGCACTAGAGGTTGCATCGCAAAGTCTGAGGACTAGAGGGCTGAACGCAGATATATGCACAGCATAGCCTGAAGACTTGAGGGCAGAATGCAAAAATATGCCTATAAGGATCACTTGCTTCACAAGGTGGCAGCAGATGATCTGGAAGACGCTGTTGCTATGCCCATGTTAGGTTGCAGTTACTCTTGGAACCTTTGAATTAAGTTGATTAAATAGTGCACAATAGTTTCATAATTACCCTGGTCAATATTTGAGAAATTGTGGGGGGGAAAATCACATGAGGAAAAAAAAAATTTTTTTGTTGACCACCAGAAGGGGGCAGTGGGCTGAAGAGAAAAGGAAGGGGGGATTCCTTGCCCACTCTTGAAAATAAAATAAAATGACTTCACTATAAATTTCTTCTTGACCATCAGATGGAGCTGGTAGGTTGTAGGTAATCTTGGAATATTGGAATTAAATTGATTAAATGTTCACAATAATTTCAAAAAGAGTTATCAATGCAAACACGTATTGGAAACTCGGGGAGATTTTTTCTTTGAGTAGCAGATGTGGTTGTGGGCTGCTTTAAGATTCAGAAATCTTACAGAATCCTGCTAAAATTCCTCTTTGTAATCCAGACAGACCCTTGATCATCTGTGGGTGGATAGAGAAAGAAGGGGAGGGATTCCTCCTAGTAGCCAAATGGGCTTTGAAAGTTGAGCAGAGAAGAGCGGGGTGGGTTAGAAAGCTCTTTGTTTGTAGCATGTGGGGAACTCCAGCCCCTCCCACCATGCAAACAGCATGTAGAGAGTTTAGGACAAAGGGGTCTGATGAGGTATTTTAATGACTGACTTCCTGTTGAAGCTTCTAGCAAGCTAGATACAGTCTTTGTCTCAGAAGGAAAAAAGAAAGAAAAAGATAGCAGATTGTCCTCAGTTGCTAAAAATTGTAGCAGGGCAGATGGGTAAAATCTGGCTCCTCCCTTTGTTTTACAAATCGACTCTTCCAGTTGGGAGGTGTAATTTGAGACACAGCCTTTCCTTCACTGAAGAGAAAGGGAAGGGGGATCAGTAAAGGCTTTGTCTCCCTTCCAAATGATGCAGATAGAAAAATCAGCTTCTGGTTTCTGTTTAAAAATACAAACAAGATTTCTCAAACTTTCCAACTGAGGTTTGATTATCTTTGGAGAACCAGGAAATTTCTAACTCTCCTTGTTATGCAAATAGAGTCTCTGAGATAGTAGGAAGACAAATTGAGCAGAGAGGAGGGGTGGGTGAATGGGTAGAAAGTCTTTTTGTTTGTAGCATGTGGGAAACTCCAGCCCTGCCCAACATCCACAGCACGTAAAGAATTCCGATGCTCACAGAGAGAGAGAGAAACGATGAGACATGCAGGCTCAGATCAACATAGCACATTCACTCTTGGCTTCAATATCACGTTGCTTTATCACAAATCCAAAATTAATAAATTTATTTTGATGAGTTAGAAATCATTTTTTACTTTTCTGTCCTGTCTCATCACAGAGGTGGATTTGTGGCTGTGCAGATGCAGATAGATAATTCCACAAAGCATCCATGACAAAGTACATTTATTGGTACATCAGGTATCTTCATAACTCACATTTGTGACGAAGCTCTTCTATAATGACCAATCCTTTGTATATCAGCAGTGCAGAGTAAAAAATGGTTCTTTTCCTAACCCATCACGTACCAATAGAAAGAAAATCTGTTATCACTCCATGAGTGCAGGCAAGAATGGAGGGAAACCTCTCTCAACCCCTCGAGGATCAATTTAGTGACCAATCAGGATTACAGATGTGGCCACGTGACATGAACTACATTTCCCAGGATACCTTTAACTACATTTCCCATGATGCATTTCCTTAAGGGGACAGTTCACAATTCCTAAGTAACTATCCAATTCCCATAGACTGGCTGGGACAGCACAGTAACTGTGAGAGGGATCTTGGAATCTTAGTGGACAACCAGCTAAATATGAGCCAGCAGCGTGCAGCAGCAGCCAAAAAAGCTAATGCAATCCTAAAATGTATTAACAGAGGGATACAGTCAAGATCAAGGGAAGTACTAATACCACTCTATAAAGCCTTAGTAAGACCACACCTAGAGTACTGCATCCAGTTTTGTTCACCACATTATAAAAAAGATGTTGAGACTCTAGGAAAATTGCAGAGAAGAGCAACCAGGATGATTAGGGGACTGGAGGCTAAAACATACAACAAATGGTTGCAGGAACTGGGCTTGGCTAGTCTAGTAAAGAGAAGGACCAGGGGAGACATGATAGTGGTCTTTCAATATTTGAGGGGCTGCCACAGGGAGGAAGGGGTCAAGCTATTTTCTAAAGCGCCTGTAGGCCAGGCAAGGAATAATGGATGGAAACTGAACAAGGAGAGATTTAACTTGGAAATGAGGAGAAACTTTCTGACAGTGAGAACAATCAACCAATCGAACAGCTTGCCCTCAGAAGTTGTGGGAGTGCCATCACTTGAGACTTTCAAGAAGAGATTGGACTGCCATTTGCCAGAAATGGTGTAGGGTCTCCCGCTTGGGTGTGGGGTTGGACTAGATGACCTACAAGGTCCCTTCCAATTCTGATTATCTGTTAAATCTGTTATGTTGGATGCAACTTCTCACTTGTCTCAATGGCATACAAAGTTTACAGTATAGTTCGTTTGTATATGGATAGTTTACTGATACCTGCCACCTGTAAAATTCTTGGCTTTAGGGAAGTTTCTCTCTAAAATCTAAATGGAATGTTCCACTACCTTGAAGATTTAAGGTTGTGTTTGGTAATGTTTAAGGGAATAAAAAATGAATATTTAAACAGTGTTTGATTCTCCCAGTGTAAAGGACAAATGTTTTGTTCTGAACATGCAAGCATCTCTGTTGGTGATCATATGCCATGGAGGTATATGTGTGAAGCTTTGCTTAGACGTAAGACCAAAAAAAAGTTATTTTTACAAATGATACAGCTTGAATAAAAGTTATTTCTACTGTATTTCTCTGTCAGTGTTAGTACTGGTAATACCTCAAGGCAACAAACAAATATAGGTAGTCCTCATTTAGTGGCCACAATTGGGATTTGTAACTTGGTCATAAAGCAAAGCAATTGTTAAGTGAAGTCATGATTGTGCTTAAAATCTTATTTCAGCTTTCATTTGTTTTACAGAAATCATAAATGTAAAGATTGGTTGCAAACTTACATTTCCATCAACATAGTAAACACAACCAGTCACTTAACAAGGCAGTTGCTAAACAAGCACTCATACCTTCCACCTGAAATGTGATCTCTGCCCAAAAACAAGAGTAAACAGCTAGCAGAAAGGGTGAGATAGAAATCTGTCCCAGGCAGCTTCCATTTACACCAGCAATCACAATAAACGTAGATTTTTAAAACCAGCTTCCTTGTAAAAATAAAGGTATTTATGTATTTATGTATGTGTGTGTGTGTGTGTGTGTGTGTGTGTATGTGTTTATTAGATTTGTATTGCCACCCATTCGCCATGGCGACTCAAGGCAGCTTAAAACATATAAAACCACAATTTAAAACAATAAAACTTGTAAAATCAAATAAATTAATATAGTAAAATTACCCCCCACCCCAGCCACAGCAGATTACATGAGCCATTTAATGGGCTCCATCCCGCTATGGGTTCCCCAGGCCCACTGGCAGAATCAGGTCTTCAATGCCTTCTGGAAGAGAATCAGAGTGGGGGCCAGTCTAATCTCTGGGGGAATGATGTTCCAGAGCGAGGGAGAGCCACCATGGAGAAGGCCCTTCTGGGTCCCACCAGGTGTATCTCCCTCAAGGATGGGACCTGCAACATTCCCTGCCTCCCTGTTCTGATGGGTCAGGTGACCGGCAAGAGACGGTCCCTCAGATAACCTGGTCCCAAGCCATGAAGGGCTTTAAAGGTGACAACCAGCACCTTGAATTTCATGTGGAAGCAAATCGGCAGCCAATGCAGCTCCTGCAGGAGAGGGGATACATGTGCACGCCGGGGTCTGCACAAAACCGTGCGGGCCGCTACATTTTGCACCAACTGGAACCTCTGGATGCTCTTCAAGGGCATCCCCATGTAGAGCGTGTTACAATAGTCAAGACGGGAAGTGACGAAGGCATGAGTGACTCTGAGTAGGGATTTTTGGTTCAGGAACAAGCGTAACTGGTGCACAACCCGCAGTTGCGCAAAGGCCCTCCTGGCCGCAACCATTACCTGCTCTTCGAGCAGGAGACAAGAGTCTAGGAGAACCCCCAGATTATGCACAGGGTCTGTTTGGGGTAGTGCCACTCCATCCAGGACCAAATATGGCAATTATCCCTTAGACAATGAACCCCAAAACCCAGAGCCACTTGGTCTTGCCAGGGTTTAGTTTCAACCCGTTGCTCCCCATCCAACCCCTAACAGCCTCCAGGCACTATGAGAGGGAGGACATGACATCACTTAACTCACCATGATTATGAGCTACCTCCTTCCTTTCATTGAAAGTTGAAATGTGTATCTCTATACAAGTATCTGTGTCTTTAGGTATGTTCCTGTGCATCTATGGGTGCATGAGAGAAGATTGTTTGAAGGAGAGATTCATGTGGGCAAAAGTTGTGCAAAACTTCAGAAGGGAGCTTTGTTCCAGAAACTGAAAGGGACTTCTCCTCATATCTTGTGCATGAACAAAATCTTTGAGCTCATGCATAGAAATTAGAGGTGAATAATGTCACCTGTGCAGGGTAAAACATGTCAGTGAAGGAACACACAACCACATTTCTAACAAAGGCCTATCTGGTAGAAATTTGTGTGAGTCTACCTATGTGCTATGTTCCTAAAACTCTTGCCTCTAAGGTTTCCCTGAGTTGTATAGTACTGGGGCTATTGAGAGACGTTCACAGTACATAAGATGAGAAGCTATGGTACCAATTTCAAGGCAGGCTGCTTAGTTTATTTGCAATGGACATGCTTTTCCCAACATGCAAAAAGTCCTGATTTTTAATTCTCATTCATCCTTATTAAAATACAGTATATCATAGAGGAAGAGCTGAGCCAAGGGAGTTGGAGAGTCACAGCAAATCATAGGTTGACTGGTCTAAAAATTAAACTGAGCTCCTAGTATTGTCCCAACAGAGTTTGTCCACGGTCCATTGCACATCAGATTACAGTGGACTTCCCAGACTACTTGGGATAGTGGCAGGAGTGGGACTCTACCAGTTCTATTCGGTTCTATAGAACCCCTTGTTAACTTTCTAAGCAGTTCGGGAGAACCAGTAGTTAGAAGCAATCTCCTTTTGTTTTTTTCCACCCTTATTACATTCTTGGCAGACAACCTAGACTTCCTGTCTCCGGAGCTTCTGAGGCTTTCTTAAAAGGGAAGGGTTGTTTTAAGATTTTTATACTGCTGTTGGGAGGGAATACTTCCCTGGCCAATCAGCACTTTGAAGAAATAATTGAATAATGAAGCAAAGCTTTTCGTGACAGGGAACCAAGATGAGTGACATTCAGCAAGGCTTCTTGGCTAGCTAGAAAGATTGACATTCAAATGTGAGTTTACATACTCTTTCTGAGTTTTGGTCTCAAACTGGTTTTTGGTGAAGGTTAATTCAGTGCTTGGTGACGTTTACTCCTGTGTTTATTGATGGGATAATTTTCCCTATTCAGCTTCAACAAGCAACAGCTACTGTTGTGATTTAATTATTTGTATTGTGTTTGAATTTTTTCTTGCCTCATGGTTTCTTTTTCTATCTGGGGAGGAGGTCTTCCTTCACTGCGTTAGTACTATCTGATACTGTCCTTTTGGGGTATACTTCCAAGAGGCAAGATGCAAGCTTGGCCCTGATGTTTTTTACTGCCTTTCTGGGGGGCACGTGACCTTTCCTTAAATCTGGATGATTTCCTTAGGATATCTTGTGAGGTGAGTGAGATCAGCTGGTATTTTTAAGAGGTACAAATGGATCTAAGGATTGCTTTTCCTGGGTGTGCTTTTCCTGGAGAGCTTAAATGACCTCTCTGCTAAAGGGTTTCACTTTATGAGCAAGAGTTGGTTGCTTGATAGTTATCATTGCATTTTAACTATTTTAATTCCTCAAGGTGCTCTGGCACCCTGCCTGATTTGTAACTCTGGCTTGCAGGTATTTTTAATCTAATGATTGGTATTTAGGGTAGCTTTTTGCAAACAAAGAAGCTTTTTGTATTTTTGTACAGGTAATCCTTGACTTACAACAGTTCATTTAGTGACCATTCAAAGTTACAATGGCACTGAAAAAGGTGACTTATGACCATTTTTCACACTTATGACTGTTGCAGCATCCCCACTGTCATGATAGGCCAGGCGAGGAGAAGTGCCCCTTGACATGAGTGATGTATAGTTGGCCACACCCACCCAGTCACATGACCACCAAACCACACCCACCAACTAAGCCGCACCCATAGAACTGGTTGTTAAAAAAACTGAATCCCACCCCTGGATAGTGGCTCTTTTTAAATTACACATCATCTTATGTCTTGATTCAAGCAGATGATGGTTGTGTAAGTCTTTTTTGCTGTTGTTTTTCAACAAAATGTTTCTTAACTTCTTTGAAATCTAAATGCCTTTACATTTAAAAACCTAGTCATTAGAATAGTGATGAAATATGAAATAAAATTGTTCCTAAAACTTGTGGGTTGGTGAGAAGGTGATATACAGCTTTAAAATTTTTGATATGCAGCTCTTCTGTGAAAATATTCACATTTACATAAAGTGCATATGTAAATAATATTTCATGCTACTAGAAAAAGTTTTTCAAAATATCAATCAAAACTGAAGCAGTGATCAAATAGTGTTGACAGAAAGGGTAAGAGAGAAAATGTTTTAAGATGCAATAATGTCATTTGTTCCCAAAAAATCAGAAGGAGGTTGGTAGCACCTTTTGTCATTACAACAACAATTTCTATTAAAAGATATCAGCTTTCATGAGATGCATCTCACTTTATCAGAGACACAGAGTGGGTAGGCAGTGGTAGGATTAAAACTGAAATGAAAACAGAAGAAGCAGGGAGATTATGCCCCTGCAGGTTATGTGAGACAGAGTGCAAGTCGCTTGTCAATTAACAGTTGTGTTTGTGGGGACTTCCTGAAATTGCCTGAAACTTTTTTGATGCATATAAGCTTAGCAATATCTTGCTCAACGTTGCTTTTAAATTCATTTGTTTTCCAAAACAGCTGCTTTGAGATCTACCATAGAATATCCTGAGAGGTTGAAATGCTCTGATATTAATGTGTCCTTGTTTTGAGTCTTGGTGTCAAACTTGTGTCCATAAGTGGCTTTGCACAAAGTTTGTAACATTTGTCCTATGTGGAACCTAGAGTGTCATTTTGCACATAGTATAATTTAGATACCTTGGGAAAAAATTACCCTAAGATCAATGATATGTGTATTCCTGTTGCTAAGAGAAGCCTTAGGAAAAACACAGAAGGAGAATGCTAGACATTTAGAAGCTTCAGAATGAATTGTTTAATACACTGCTCAAAAAAATAAAGAGAACACAAAACTAAGACATCCTAGATCTGAATGAATGAAATATTCTTATTAAATACTTTGTTCATTACATAGTTGAATGTGCTCACAACAAAATCACACAAAAATTATCAATGGAAATCAAATTTAGCAACCCATGGAGATCTGGATTTGGAGTTACACTCAAAATTAAAGTGGGAAAAAACACTACAGGCTGCTCCAACTTTGATGTAATGTCCTTAAAACAAGTCAAAATGAGGCTCAGTAGTGTGTGTGGCCTCCACATGCCTGTATGACCTCCCTACAACACCTGGGCATGCTCCTGATGAGGTGGCGGATGGTCTCCTGAGGGATCTCCTCCCACACCTGGACTAAAGCATCCCCCAACTCCTGGACAGTCTGTGATGCAACATGGCATTGGTGGATGGAGTGAGACATGATGTCCCAGATGTGTTCAATTGGATTCAGGTCTGGGGAACGGGCAAGCCAGTCCATAGCATCAATGCCTTCGTCTTGCAGGAACTGCTGACACACTCCAGCCACATGAGGTGTAGCATTGTCTTGCATTAGGAGGAACCCAGGGCCAACCGCACCAGCATATGGTCTCACAAGGGGTCTGAGGATCTCATCTCGGTACCTAATGGCAGTCAGGCTACCTCTGGCGAGCACATGGAGGGCTGTGCAGCCCCCTAAAGAAATGCCATCCCACACCATTACTGACCCACTGCCAAACCGGTCATGCTGGAGGATGTTGCAGGCAGAAGAACGTTCTCCACGGCGTCTCCAGACCCTGTCACGTCTGTCACATGGGCTCAGTGTGAACCTGCTTTCATCTGTGAAGAGCACAGGGTGCCAGTGGCAAATTTGCCAATCTTGGTGTTCTCTGGCAAATGCCAAACGTCCTGCACGGTGTTGGGCTGTAAGCACAACCCCCACCTGTGGACGTCGGGCCCTCATGCCACCCTCATGGAGTATGTTTCTGACTGTTTGAGCAGTCACATGCACAATTGTGCCCTACTGGAGGTGATTTTGCAGGGCTCTGGCAGTGCTCCTCCTGTCCCTCCTTGCACAAAGGCAGAGGTAGCGGTCCTGATGCTGGGTTGTTGCCCTCCTATCGCCTCCTCCACGTCTCCTGATGTACTGGCCTGTCTCCTGGTAGCGCCTCCATGATCTGGACACTACGCTGACAGACACAGCAAACCTTCTTGCCACAGCTCGCATTGATGTGCCATCCTGGATGAGCTGCACTACCTGAGCCACTTGTGTGGGTTGTAGACTCTGACTCATGCTACCACTAGAGTGACAGCACCGCCAGCATTCAAAAGTGACCAAACCATCAGCCAGAAAGCATAGGAACTGAGAAGTGGTCTGTGGTCACCACCTGCAGAACCACTCCTTTATTGGGGATGTCTTGCTAACTTTCCACCTGTTGTCTATTCCATTTGCACAACAGCATGTGAAATTGATTGTCAATCAATGTTTCTACCTAAGTGGACAGTTTGATTTCACAGAAGTGTGATTGATTTGGAGTTACATTGTGTTGTTTAAGTGTTCCCTTTATTTTTTTGAGCAGTGTACTTTGAAAGGGCAGAAGAGGTGAAAATGCCAACCTCTCACTTAGCCTGAGCTTCTCCTTTTTTTATGCCTTGGATGCAATCCCAAAATAACTGGAGCACCACTTGAACACCATTGTCATTCACAAAATCACCACCAGTAAATTGCAAAAGTTTTGCTCTCAACTACTTACAACTTGCAATCATATCTTTAAGACCACAAATTACCCACATCTGCCTATCCCAGGTCCTTGGGAAGGACTTGTTAGTCTCCAAAAATGCCAAATAGCATTCTGAATCTCTGGCTGTCTATGTGACAAACCATAACAATAAATATAATGAATTGAAAAAGGGTTGATGTCCTCATGTGCCATCCCATTTCTGTTTTTGCTAAGACAGTCCTGTTATTGAAGAACTTAAAACTTAACCCGAGTGGCAGCTTGGTTAGTAAAATAGTTTCTGCTTGTTAAAAAGCAGGTGCAAAGAAGCACAAATATAGGAACAGCTTATTCAGCTCAATAAAACAGAAGCGAAACCTCAAGAAACAGTGGGGAGAACACTTGCTGACACTGCATCTGCTTCTATGAAATAAGCCAAGGGGGATTCTGGGTTGCCAAAGGAAGAGTACTCTAGCTTTGGGACATGATTATCTGACTAAGATGGGTGGCATTACTATATGAGCTGAATGTTCAAGCATGTTTAATGCAACCACTTTGGTTGCCACTTATTTTACTTCTAAGAAAAAAGGTTGGATCTCACTCTGAAGAGAATATTTACCATGCATAAATATTGAAGCAATGAAAAAGTGCTTAGTTCTAAGCAGAAGCGAAGTTTTGCTGAACAAAACAATACATGGGTACAAAGCCATATTTTCAGTCTTATTCTGAAACTTAGACTGAGAATCTGACCTCCAAATGAACATTATTTTCATGGTTAGTTTGATTGCAATTTTAAGAATAGAATAGAATAGAATTCTTTATTGGCCAAGTGTGATTGGACACACAAGGAATTTGTGGTGCATATGCTCTCAGTAGGTTACTAATAAGCAATCAAATTATACTAGGAAACAAATAAAACAATATAAATTGTAAAGATACAAGCAACATGGTTATAGTCATAAGTGGGAAGAGATAGGTACTAGGAAGTGTTATTATAATCTAATAGCAGTAGTAGAGGAATAATAGTAATACTGTCTTAGTAAATAAATTGACAGTGTTGTGGGACTCAGGCTTGAAGAAACTTTATGTATTACTAGTGCTGAACAGCCCAGGAAAAGATAAATGTTATTTTCAGATAATGCTTACTATGTAATGACAACATAATAATTCCAGTTATGAAAATGTTCAAGTTCAAAACTTTATGGCAGTGTTCCCAAACATATTCCCTCTTACATATTTATGGATTTCAAATCCTATAATCTGCAACAAGCATAATTTCCACCAGAACTGAAGTCCAACACATCTAAAAAAGAATAGATTGATGATGAAACATGATGTGATTTACAACACCTAAAACATGATGAACCACAATATTCACTGGGCTTTGCACGAAGCACTTTATACAATGAAAATAGAACCAAAGTCTATACTAATTAAATCTCAGATGTGCCATTAACCTAATATATAATACTTTTCTCTGCAGATAATTACATTTCCAGACAGTACTCAGCCTAATAAATTTTAAAGTGATGCCCATTAAAACTTGGAATCTTCAAATCGATTATGACCTTTACTCTTATTTTTGAATTGTCCTGAAGCCTTCCTTTTTTAAGGGACACATTGAACTGTTACAATGACATGTTAGTATACAACATGTAACAGGCACTGTTGCATCATCAGGGCTTTTAATAGTTGGCTGCAAAATATTCTCACAACTTCAGTAAACTGAAAAGTCATAATTAAATTACAAAAAGATTTAAAGAATGTACGTTTCTCAAAACTGAAAAGGCCTTTTGGGAACTAAGAAGAAGCTCTGAGGTTTCTCATCTTGTTAACAGAAAATCAATTCAAAGAAATTTTATTCCTCTCCATAAAAATAGCATCCCATGATATTTAAATCACACGAATCATTGTCAGAGACAGTTCCCTATCAAGAGGTAATGTGTTGCAGCTTAATTGCTTGTTTTGACTTTGTTTGAAATCTTTGTCTAGCCTATCAAAGAAAAGGATTAGGGGAAACATGGTAAGTATTTCCAGTGAAGGTTCCTCCAAGCTTGTGGCTTGGTTTCCGAACATTTCATTACCAGGCTAGGTAATATATCTTCAACATAATTTAGGGAGTGTCAGTATTCTTCTGTTTATAAGGGCTTCAGGCGTGGGTGTGTCAAGTGAGGGTCTTGTGATGGGCCAGCTGTGAGTCTTGTGAAAGGTCTTGTGATAAGGAAATTACATCAGTTCACGGTCATTGGAACAGTGGTGGGATTCAATTTTTTTTACTACCGGTTCTGTGGGTGTGGCAGGGGAAGGATATTGTAAAATCTCCAGTCAGACGTGGTATTGGCCGGATCTCCAAACTACCCAAAATTTCCACTACCGGTTCTCCAGAACTGGTCAGAACCTGCTGAATACCACCTCTGCATTGGGAGGTGAACCAGTGATAGAAGGGTTGCATGAGTTGGTTGTGGGCCAGTGCTGTCTCTGGTTGTTGTGCGGTTGATTTGGATTCTGAGGGGTTTGTAGGCTGGTTGTGGGGTCAATGTGTCTGTTGATGGAATTGCTTGTGGAGTGCCAGGCTTCGATGAACTCATGAGCATGGCGGGTTATAATCTCCTTATCACAAGACCTATTGCAAGACTCACTGATGACTCTTAGCTGACCCATCACAAAACCCTCACTTGACACACCCACACCTGAAGCCCTTTATAAACAGAAGAACACTGACACTGACATCTCCTAAACTCTGCTGAAGATGTTACCTAGCCTGGTAATGAAACATTCAGAAACCAACCCACGAGCTCAGAGAATGAACCTTCACCCTCATCCTATACCCAAGCTACCGATATTTATCACTATTGCAAAACTATTTCCAGTGTTTGATTTATCATGTGTTGCTTGTAGGTACACTGAGAGCTTATGCACCGGAGACAAATTCCTTGTGTGTCCAATCACACTTGGTCAATAAGGAATTCTGTTCTGTTGTGTTGTGTTCTGTTTTGTTCTGTTCAAGCTGTCATAGAGAAGAGGAGATTGACTTATTCTCCAAAGCACAAGAGGGCTGGACAATAAATAAGGTATGGAAGATTGGTAAAGAGAGAACAAACAAAAAGTAAGGAGAAATGTTCTAACAGTGGGAACAATTAATCAATGGAATAGCTCACCTCCCAGAGTTGCAAGTGCCCCATCACTGGAAGTTTTCAAAAATAGACTGGGCAACCATTTGACTGGGATGGTATGGGGCTCCCGCCTTGAGCAAGGGGGTTTGACCAAATCTCTGGGATCCCTTCCAAGCCCTATGATTTAATATACTATGTTCGTCAACCATTAATCTTAAGCTATTCAGAATAAATATTACTTTTCCAAAACACTGCTTCCAAGACCACACATCTAAGGATCGGAAATTCAGCAAAGCTATGAAGATCAACTATGGTTAAAACAAGTAATCATGGTTTTATGGGGGAGGCTGAGTTGTGGAATCAGATTCAGAATTCTTTTCAATGAGTAATTGTTATGAACTAACAAAAATCATTTAATAAAAGCAGGCTTGAAATCCTGCACTTGGATTGGCCCTTGGATAGCGAACCGGGATTGGTCCTCACGGAGCAACCTGATTGGCTATTAGTTTAACATCTCTCATTGGGCAAAAGTTAAGCATTTGGACACAGGTCATTGGTTAATAGTTCAGTAGCTAGCTCTATAAAAGGGCTACTGCTGCCCCAGGGTTTTCGCTCTCTGTTTCTAATCTTTAATAAAGTGTTGAAGTTCACTAAGTCACCTACTCGTCTCAATTACTTGCACCCATGCCCAGAATATAACAGTAATAGTTAGACATAACAGTAAAAGCAGAGTTGCCTTTTCAGTACAGCTCACAAATATTAGCAAAATCTAAACAAGCAAAGTTTATTTACTGGATACGTACAGCCATTAACCAAGCATAGAATATCCAAAAACATTTTTGGCTTGAGGATTTTTTTTCCCCTGACATAAATCCTACCAACTTTAGTATATACAAGTGTGTTCTGACCCAAACCTTGTTCCAAGGAAACAAACACGAAACAGAGGTAACGGCAAAACCTTTTAATGATTCTTTACGAATTCCGTTCCTTCACGGTTAAAAGGCTGTTTCAAACTAATTGTCTCTAGTAAGAACGAGCCTTGCCAAGATTGTGCAAGGCTGCCAAGAACACTGGATAAAGTTACTAAGAAATATTTCAAACACAAAGAGTCTCCAAACACTAACCAAGATACTCCGAAAGTCCACAAGGCTTGAGTGCAAAAACTTCTTTGCTTCCTGCAAAGAACTCTGGTTTCTCAGCTGGCTTTTATCTCTTAAGGGAGGGGCCATTACCTTGAAGCCTTACTCCTGAGTCGCTCGTGCTGCTGCAGCTGCTCTTTCCATCAAGCAGCCCTGCGTGCATGCGCACTGGGCACAGGCTCCTCAGGGACCCCTTCATCACTGCTGCCAGCCTCCACAATCTCCGAAGGCAACATTCCACTCCCTGATGGTCCTGGCCCCATCCCTGCATCACACGCAGGCCCCTCACTGAGTCCTCGCTCTCTGAGATCTCAGCCATTCGCATCTGCTGCCAGCGAACCACAACAAAGTGAAAATATAGCACTAAGTTTGTTTCAGATGCTCACAGCTTCATTTCTCTGTGTGCAGTGGTTTCAGTTCACTTGTCTTCTGCTTCTATAAGACTGATACAATGGATATAAAATGAGGTTCTGTTACTGCTAACCAATCCTCATTAAGCCTTTCTTTGTCTAGGCTGTGGACAACAATCACAATTTATGCAAACATATCTATTTCTATTGTTGTAATTGTTAGCAGAAAAATAGGGTGCAAATGGAATTTTTGGCTGGGACAACTATTAGCAACCAGGCTCTTTTTGTCCCCACTATGTAAAAGTAATTAATTTGCCTTGAGTCAAAAATGACATTTTGTTTTGGAAAGCAAACTGCAAAAAGCCAGTAATAAATCATTTATCCTGAGGGCTCAGTATATCCATAGCATATACTGTCGTGCTATCAAGTTGCTTTCTCCACAGGTGGAGCTGCCTGGGACTTACCAAGACATATCCTTAAACCCTATACTTCACACATTAGAATTCAACCATTAAACATCCATCCTATCTGGAATTATGCACAGAGATTTTAACAGATAAACCAGTTTCACATGGCACACACTTTAACAGAATAACAAAGTTGGAAGGGCCTTTGGGGGTCTTCTAGTCCAACCCCCTGCTTGGGTAAGGAAACCTAACCATTTCGGACAAATAGTTATCCAATCATCCTCCTCATTTAATTACCCCATAATCCCTCGTGGGGTAGAGTCTGGGCAACTGAATGGAGCTGAGTGTTTACTGGCCGGATGCCCTTCCTGTTGCCAATGCAGAGTTATATTCAGCAGATATATTCTTAGTGGGGCCAAAGAGAGAAACAGCTGACTCTACCTAGAATCGAATACCACACCCACCCCCCCAAAACCCCCCACCCCCAAAAAAAATAAAACACCCCCCCCCAAAAAAAAAAAAATTAAAAAATAAACAAAAACAAAACACAAAAAAAAAAATAAAATAAAAAAAACAAAAAATACCAAAAATTTAAATACTTTCACCCCCCCACTAACCCCCAAACCCCCCCCCCTTATTTAAATTAAAAAAAAAAAAAAAAAAACCCAAAAACAAAAAAAAAAAAATAAACAAAAAAAAAAAAAAAAAAAAAAAAAAAAAAAAAAAAAAAAAAAAACAACACAAAAACACCAAAACAACAAAAAAAAAAAAAAAAAAAAAAAAAAAAAAAAAAAAAACCCCCCCCCACCAAATTAAAAAAACAAAATAATACAATATCCACCCCCCCCTCCCTCCCACTCTCCCAAACATTCCCACCACCACCCAAAAAAAAAAAAAAAAAAAAACAAAAAAAACAACCAAACCCCCAACCCCCCCCCCCACACTAAATACATTCAACCCCCCCCCCAAACCCCCCAAATTAATCCTCCATAAATTTTAATTAAAAAACAAACAAAAATAAAAAAAAAAAACAAACAAAAAAAAAAAATAAAAAAAAAAATTAAAAAAAAAAAAAAATAAAAAAAAAAAAAAAAAATATAATTAAAAATTATAAAATTTAAAATTTCCTGCATTCCCTCCCTCCCCCCCCCCACCCACCCCCCCCCTTCCCCCCCCCCCCCCCCCCCCCCCCCCCCCCAACCCCACCCCCCCCCCCCAAAAAAAAAAAAAAAACCCACCCACCAACAACCCCACCCTCACACCCCCCCACCCCCCCCCCCCCCCCCCCCAACCCCCCCCCAACCCCCAAACCCCCCTTTGTAGGCCTAAATATTTCCACAGCTAGAAATCTACTATACAACTTCAGAAGAAAGACTGAATCAGAAAATCATACATTTTATTATGCCAGTCCAGTCTAAGTTAAAGAAAACAACTGAAGGTCTGTTGTCACTTTCTATAAAAAGCCATTTACACATGACATTCTTATTACTACACATCAAAGAAAGATTGACATGTTCAGAAAGAACAGGAAAGGATCTGTTATCCCCAGGTCTTCCAAACATGTGAGACACAGCTATCTCTGACAGATAGGTTGACCTTCCGCACATTGCAAGTTTGATATAGTTTAGTAAACAATAAAGAGTTATGTAAGCTAATGATGATGGTAAGATAATTACTCCCTTTATTTCTGGTATTTAGGGGAGAGCCATTTCTTATATGACCAAAAATATGACCCATACAAAAAGAGGTAGAAATAAAAAAAATGGAAAAAACCTCAAGGCTTTGTAAAAGTACATGCTATCTGCAGAAAAAAAAATAACTCATAAATTCGGTCAATGATGGCTGAATATTCTCAGGAACAACTACTCTTATGCCAGCTTTAAGAACAGTTGGGACCATAGAATCCTGGGAAGCGAAACCAGAATACTGTGTAGGAGAGAGATATCAAAACCAGAACAGCGCACCAAATATTTACAGTCATTCTTATTTATAAATACTAATGGCATTAAAAAAGTTTCTCATTGCTGTCTTTACTCTCCTATCCCTTGTGTTGAATCACTTCCTGGTTGTTGCTCCCTCAGTTTGAGTAATCCATTTGATTTGCTAATTCCTCCTCTCTATTTTCTCTACTCTCTGTTTTAATTTTACATGCAACCATGAGGTGATTGTTTGCGGTACCTTGTTCTTCCTAATGCCAATATACATCTATACAGGAGTACTTATTGAGGCAATTGAAGGAGGTTTTCCGGGGCAACATTTCCTACAGAAATATTTAGTCTGCTGATATCTGCCTATAATATACATGTTAAAAATCGATTAGATCCCTTTTTTCAAAAAAACAAATTCACCACTAGCTATGATTTTTCTTAGATGGTTTTTTGAACTATTATTTAAGAATGACCCTCTAAAGCAGGGGTGGGCAAACTTTTTGGATCGGGGGCCTCATTGATTTTTAAAATTTGACAGACGGGCCGCCACCTGGTGTCGAAATGCCTGTCATTACAAGTCAAAATCAAATGAATGCAATCATTCAATCATTCACATCAAACCTTAATTCTGTACCAAACTTCTCGGGCGGGCCGGATTAAAAAGACCAATGGGCCGGATGTGGCCCACGGGCCGTAGGTTTGCCCACCCCTGCTCTAAAGCAAAGCAGTGGTTCTCAACTTCTGGTCTGCAGATCCTGGGAGGGGGGTGATGTCATCACAGGGGGGTCCACAAAGGCTTGAAGTAGTGTTATGATTTAAATCTGGAGTTGTGTCTTGGTAATCCATGGCATTGGTTGGTGTGGTCAAAAAAGGCATTTAAAGGAGGCCTGTTGTTAGATCAGGTAGATCGGTCCCCACAGAGACGTGAGACCAAAAGTGATCATTCAGCTCTTTATTCAGTATACAGTTCTGTACAAGACCTGCGATCCACGGCAACCCTTCATATAGGGATTGCTCGCGGCTTGGCGGCCAATGACAAGGCTTTGAATCTCCTGCGATCGGCTCGGCCAATCGCGGTTGATTCTTAGCGCGCCAATCACGGCCGTTTAGTTGTCCAATCAGGTTGCGGTCCGTGTGGACCAATCAGGATTCAGGGTTTGGAGTATGTTAATATAGAACACCTGTGGTGAAGAAAAGGTTATGAACCACTGTTCCAATGACTTACTTCCTCTACTCCCAATACTGGCAGAGCAATCATAGGCATATCAACTGAAAAGCAGGCTTCATTAAATTAACAGAGAGTATTTGGAGGAGGAGCTCTAACATAAATCACCAACATAAAACTTCTCTTCTAGAGCATCATGTGACCCTAGAAAGACTGGGACATGGTCTCCTGGGCTCTTCCAAAAGTTTGTTTCCCAACATACTTTCGGAATTGCCCCTGTAAAATGGACTTCCAAGTCTTCTCCTGTTCAGGCACTCCAAAAGGATTCCATAATTGAAGTAGTAGACTAAAAGAGAGAAGACTATATACTACTAAAACACTCATCATGGCCTTTACCTGGACAAAGTACTTCATCAGAGTGGCAGCAATTTTAGAACAAAGGTACCTCAAATTGGCTAACTTAACCAATGCATCCTAAATCCAGGATGTATAACTCTGGAGGGAGTAAAAGTTGTGACTGCTTCAGTGCTATAGGCCAAGGGTCTCCAACCTTGTCAACTTTAAGACTTGTGGACTTCAACTCCCAATGGGAGTTGACAAGATTGACAAAGTTGACAAGGTTGGAGACCCCTGCTATAGGCTGCTCTGCTGCAGTTATGAGATTGATGACCATTTCACTTTACTTATTCCCCCATTCAGCAGTAGCCAGGGAAGGGAAGGGAAGTAAAGGGAAGGGAAGGGAAGGGAATTCCTGATGCTGTCTGTCAGTTTCAAACAAAAACAAAAAAATTCAATGGGGAAGCTGACAGGAAGTCAGAAGTCATTCCTGCTCCTACTGCTTTTTTGCCCATCTGTTATCATTCTGTTTCTCTTTCTGAACCAAAGTATCTACCTCAAATGGACTAACTTATAGAATGCATCCAAACTTTGGGGCCCATAACTCCAGTGAAATTGAACTGTGGCACATTTTATGAAACATTTTATGGCATAAAAATATTATAAAACAGTCTATGTCCTAATGCAAACATTCTCTATGCTGTTTTATCATACAAATGTGATAAAACATTTCCTGTGCTGATATTTGACTGTGCTATGTAGTACAATATGGGCTATTTTAAAGGCAGATCTCTGAATGTATCCCACCTTTTCTAGTGAAGGTAGTACATCAGAAGTTCCATTGAAGGCACTGAGGAATCTGGTAAGGTAATATGGATCACAGGTTGCACAATAAAAATTAACAAGAAAATGCTTCTTTTATTCAGTTCTTGCCCATGTAACCAAGGATTTTATCTTCTCATGGCAGTGCTCAAACCTGAATGATATCTATCCTGATAATTTATTATTATTCAGAAATATTCTGAGTTGTCAGACCAATTTGTCATAATTTTCTGCTGCAAGAGAATTTTATAGTATGCCTGAGTCTAAACATTTCTTAAGTCATAGTATGTAGTAGATATTATTTACCTATAGCTTATTTTTTATTAATCTGTCTGATCCTCCAGACCTTGTAATCTCTAGAAAAAACTTCATGAACAGATTCAAATGGTAGCACACACTTTAAATTATTAAAGCAAATATGCACATTATATACAGAATAGATTAGAATTAAGAAGCAATAGCCTCTTGAAGAGTTTCCCTAGCTTTGCATGATTTCACAGATTGGAACTGAGGATGCCTTATTTTAAATGTTGCATATCCTTCTTTACATCCCAATATCATAATTTTCATTGTGTTTTGAGTTGTACAGTTTTGCCTGTTTGGCATCAAACTATATGAAATTGCTCTCTATATTATCTATCTATATGTATCTGCTTATCTATATGTAACTGCTTTCTAACCAATTTTCCAGCACACCTTTCTTTTGAAGAATCTCCTTATTCATAAAACAATTGCATAGTCTTTATATATATTGCAAATAAGATGCTTCTTATATTTTCACCACCTGTAGTTCAAAGAAAATTTCAGCCATCTCATACAAAAGGCATTTCCTAATATTTCTTCTTCTCCTCCAATAATTAATAAAATTATTTTTCATAACTGTTTTGCCTGGTGAAATTTGACAGTTCCATTCTTTCTTGCTGTTTTATTTTTTTAGTTCACGCCTGTCATATCTATTCATACTGGAGATCTGGAAAATCCCACTAGCTTCTTATTCATCCTATCACAATATTAGGCTTGTGCTTCTTGAATGCATGTTTATCACTTTAATACTTCCTTGGAATTTTTACCATTTAAAGATAATGCTCCAATGTCTTCTACCCTACTCTTGATTTCTCTAGTTTGATTAACTTTACCCTAGAAGTTACTACAATCATAAAATGCTGTACAGAGAGATATGGGCGTCAGCTTCATTATTAAGAACATTGTGTTTGAGATAGAAGCAATTTTACTTGGAGTAAACCATGTGAATCAACTAATTTTTGGCAAAAGGAACATCAAAATTTGCAAAGGGACTTTCATATCATATTATTATCCACATTTGTTCAAACTGTGCAGCATATAAAATTTCACGATCAAAAATGTACTTGCAGTTTTGTAATAATTCACAGAACTACATCTTCCTATTTTGTTTCCATGCAATACAATTTGTTGGCAGTTGTCCTGGGAAGAGAGGGAAGAAGGTCAAAGAATGTTAGTGAGAGAAGACATTCTGAAACCTTTCCTTTTTTTTTTTCCTTCTGCTTTTTCTTCGAGTTATAATGTTTTCTACCGTTTCTATAGTGCTGTTCCTGCAAATGTGTGGCCTTTTTTTTTAATGTGGGATATTTGCGGTAATTATGATGAGCTGTTTCTTTCCACATCAGTCATATGCCTTCTAATGATTAACACTTTATAAGTGTAAAAAACTTGAGGGCTTCAAAGATTCCATATTTGGCAATGCAGACTCAAAGGATACATAATGCTAAAACAATTTCTAGTCATAGAGATTTTTTTTTCCTTCTGTTTTTATGCGAGATGCTCCAAAATTAATATTTTTAAAAATAAATGTTATCACAAATATTGTATGGTGCCATGGTGTATTTGGCAAGCTAGTGAATGTACATTAGATTTGTGTTTCCCAAGGAAGTAAGGCAGTTGTCAAGATATAAAATGCCGCATTAAAAACGGATTTTAATTGAGGGGGAAATATTCCTGTTCTGTAGGAGCAGCATTCAATAAGCTTATCAGGAGTGCACACTGCTTTTGATATGAATCCACAAAAATGCCACGAAGAGCATGACTATATCCTCTGCCTGCCACTCTTTAAAACAACTGGATCTTTTCCCAGATTTGCAAGCTCTGAGGCACTTTTTGGGAAAGTACAGTGTCTGAAAGCTCTAAAACATATTTCCATTGATATCTTACATATATTCTTAGTCACCCATTTCAGACAGTGTATAAATTCCATCATAGGCATACAACCAAGTGATTAGGGCTATGATATCATTATTTGGTTGTAGCCTCTCTCTTGTCGTCATCAGTCATAGCCGACATTCAGTCATAGCCGACATGTCTCACCCTCAGCCATTCTATCGATCAGCACTCTCCATGCATTGTTTTCCTGATCTTAAGGTGCAGCACAAATTCTTCACTTTCATCTTTGACTCTCAGGATTACTCACCCCAGATCCTCCTTGCTTGCCATGAGTAATGTTGTGCATCATCTGCATATTGGAGGTTGTTGATATTCCTACCATTGATCTCTGTACTTCACACTTAATGTTTCTCTCCTTATTGCATGAAACTGCAATTAAAAGCAGAGTGGCAGCAATAGGTTAAAAAGATTGAGCTGCATAGCAATACCTTATTTGAGCATCCTGTATACTGTGTGTGAAGAGTTGAAATCAAGAAGGTCCTAATGTTGCTTCTTCACTCCAATATTTCAGAGGATCTTTGATAGTGACGTTCCCATCAGGATAATGTTTTCTGGTCTTTCTTCACTCAGTTTTGGGCATGCGCTTCCCTTATTTTTTCAGATTATATGCTTATATTTGTAGTGACAGGAAGAAAGAACAGAGGGGATCAAACTACTTCCATTTGGGGGATAAGTGAAGGAATATTAGCTATTTACTGACAGTTGTGTATTCTGGGTAAGGCACTAAGAATCTTTTGGCTACAGTGGAATTGAAATATAAAAAATAAACTGATAGAAATGAATAACACATAATAAAATAAAGAGTAAGGTTAGCATCAAAATAACAAAAAGCACCTTCAAAACAACAATAAATGATAGGAGAGCCTTCAGGCAAAAAGGATTGGGTCAAACTTTAAAAAATTAACATCTGCATCCTGGACTACGATGCGTAAAAGAATAGCTTGTTGATGAATAATATTGGTAATAGGTTTTATTCTGCTATGCTCATTAGGTATTGGTTCCAAAGATACCATCTGACTTTTGATGGATTGATCCTGTGCCATCATTTTCAAATCCTAATAACCATGATTCTCCATCACAATCAGTCCCTAGCCCCATGATAGCGAACCTATGGCATGGGTGCCGGAAATGACACGCAGAGCCACTTCTGCCTCCACACGAGAGGTCGCCCAGAAGAGCCCCACTGCGCATGCGCGCACCCGCCCACCAGCCAGCTGATTGTCGGGTATCTGCTGTGCATTCACGGGGGAGACGAGCATGTGGGAGACATACGCACATGTGCAGAGGCATGCAGCATGTGGGAGGTTGCATGCGCATGTGCAGAGGTGTGCGGGGGGGTTGCGTGCGCATGCACAGGAAGTGGGGGGAGTCACACGCTCATTGCATCATGAGTGCAGGGATGTGAGCATATACCAAGTGTGCACGGGCACACACTTTGGGCACGCAACGTGGAAAAGGTTAGCCATCCACCTTCCCTCCGCTAGACTGGCAAAAATGTTTAGCTCAGACCCAAATTGTTGGAAATGTGGAAAAGAAAAAGGCACTTATGTTCATACCTGGTGGACATACCAGGAAGTGAAAAAATATTGGAATACAATTAGACAATGAGTAGAAGAAAACACGAATCAGAAAATTGAACTTAATCCAGAAATTTTTTTATTAGGTATAATAACACAAAAATGCAATAAAACAGATAGCTATGTTACACATATTAACAGCTGCAAGGATTTCATACGCACAACTCTGGAAGGAAAAAAGGGTTCCACCAGAAGGCATGGTTATAAAAAATAATAATAGATTGTATAGAGATGGACAGGCTAATGATGAAAATAAAAGACAGAGAAGATTCAATTTATTGTAGGGCCTGCGATGCCTGGTATGAGTGGTTTAGAAATAAAAAGAAAATAAAATGGCAATTAGGAAAAGAATGAGGGAATATGTAAATATGTAAATATACCATGGAGAAGATTGATATGTAAGGATAAAAGATATTGATTTATAGCAAGAGTAAGATGTAATGGTAAAGGAATAAGTAAATACATTTTCTGAAAAATGTGAGAAGATGCAAAAGATGTCTTGATGTTGATAACAATGCATAAAGTTTTATTTTTATGTTTTTAAAATTCAAAAACTTAATAAAAATTTTATTTTTTTAAAAAAAGGAAATGGTTAGCCATCACTGCCCTAACCTGTTCCTTAACTCTCTCAACAGTGCGTTCATTGCCACTGTAACTGGGTCCATCCACCTGGCTACTAGTCATTCTCTTCATCTCTTTCCTTCCGCCTTTCCCAGCATTAGAACCTTTTCCCAAAGTTGGGTCTTCCATAATGTGTCCAAAGTTGGATAATTAGAGCCTAATTATTTGTGATTTGAGTGAGAACTCTTCCTACCTTGAGTAACATAAATCATTATTAAGCTGTATTGTAATACCAAACAGTGTAACCAATTACATGGGATGTAAGGTGTCTGTCTATGAGTTTCAGGATGCAAAAGCTTACCTTTGGGGAGCTGTAAAAATGGTGTATCCCATAAAGCAAGGCTGGTGTAAGATTTCAGGATGCCAGCAGCATGCTGATGAACACCCAGGGGATTAGTATGGAAGACATTTGGAAATGTTTATTAAATGCTGCATTATTTTAGAGCCACAGCACAGTGTCTGCTACAATTGCAAACGCCTTGTGTTAATGGACCTTGGCTGGATGTTAGTAAACAGTTAAAAATGCCCCTGAAAGGATAGGGGCGGGGGAAGCAGCGTCAAAACTAATAGCAGGCAGATTACCACTTCATATGGTACTCTCAGTATGTCCTTCCATTTCAGACAATTAAATGTGGAAGCAAAATTGTGTGATGTACAGTTTTGCTGAAAGGATAGACAATCCCAAGTGTAACGGGAACTACGCTTAAAAAAAACCAGAGGCAGGGAACAGTCCCTGCAATATAAAATTTGGTACTATGTGTCATCAATATGGAAAATAGAGAACTGGAAAAGCACCCTGAATCTGAACCAGTAGTTTTAAATCATCTTCCTGACTATGCTATGAAATATGGTGGAAAACGTATCTAAATAAACAATGACAATTGGAGATGATCCAGTGGTTGTTTTACTCTCTAAAGCTAGCAAATTATACTAAGCCGTAGGGGTGGGATTCAAATGTCTTAACAACCGGTTCTGTGGGTGTGGCCTAATTTGTGGGTGTGGCTTGGTGATCATGTGACTGGCTAGGTGTGGCTTGTATGTAAATATTATAAATATTTATGTAAATTTTGATTTGTTTTTATAATAAAAGAGCAACTTTTACCCAAAATCAGGCAAAACAGGCAGGCAAATTGAGTTGCTCGCAGAATCACAGATTCACTGAGATCTATCTTTCTGCAATCTGCTGTCTGAGTCTGCACTGAAAAATAGAAGCTTCAGTCCTAAGGAAGGTTCAGCTCTGCTTTTAGATTAACTAGAAAGCAAGAAATCCAACAATTTTCTGCTTTCTAGCTACTCTAAATCTCCCAGCACAGCAGAACAGCTGATGCTTGGGGAGGGGGCGGGAAGGAACAATGGCAACTTACCAAATGCAGGCAAGTTTGATGGCACACGTGCCAGGTAAGAAGTCAGTGGGTGGGGAGGGGAGGGGCCGGACCAGCCAGTGGCATGATTTGCCGGTTCTCCGAACTGGGCAGAATCATAACAATCGGTTCTTTGGGAACTGGTCCAACCAGGTGAAATCCCACCCCTGCTAAGCCGCTGATCGTTTGCAACCAGACAAACCAAGATTATATAGGTCTTACACAGAATGTTAAGCAAAGATAATGTGAGCATACATATGCACCAGCATAAAGTCCCAAATGAGAAATAATCGTTTTACAACTAATACGGATATAACAAACACATTGGGTCTAGATTCAGCAGTCCCCCTGCATTCAAAAGACAAAGGCCACTCTTTTGAAGACAACACAGACCATATTTTGGACAGAGAGGATTGTTGGTTTGAAAGAGTGGTCAAAGAGGCCATCTATGTCAAAACTGAACAGCCCTCTCTCAACAGAGGGGAAGGGATATGACATCATATATCTCCAATCTGCAACACAGTCCTTTCAACAGTTCCAAGAAGGTTCCAGATCCATTTTCACCACTCAGGTGACCCTGATGACACAGATAAACCTCCAGGTGATTTTAATGACCCACTAAAAGAATGTCAATGTCCAGCTGTCTGCAAGGAGTATAAATCCTTCCATTCCCCACCATTCAGTCAGAGCTGAAGAAGCTTCTTGGATGAGAAGTGAAATGTCTTCAAGAAAAACTAGAAAGTCCAGTTGCCTCTTGAAAAAAGCACTTTTGGGAAATCATGACCTGGATGACTGAGAATCTCCATAGACAATAAGGATATTTGTTAACAAAAAGGAAGACATGGGCATCATTCAAAGCATGCTGACCAGAGGTGGTATTCAACAGGTTCTGACCAGTTCTGGAGAACCGGTAGCGGAAATTTTGAGTAGTTCGGAGAACCGGCAAATACCACCTCTGACTGGAGATTTTACAGTATCCTTCCCCTGCCAGGCCCACCAAGCCACACTCACAGAGCCAGTAATAAAAAAAATTGAATCCCACCACTGATCGTGACAGTCCAAAATGCACAGCAGTTTCAATATATCAGAGGTGGCAAAAGGTTCTATGTGTTATTCTAGCAAAGTGACCGTGTAATTTTCTGTGGAAGGAAGGATAGAGATAAGAAAGCAGCATGATGCATTCTTAAAACTTCAGCCTCTGCTAATGGCATAAATTCTTTGGTAAATTTCCTATTAAATTTATCTAGAAGAGACAGCATATTCCCACAGATATAAGAGCCCATACTGAGAAGAAATTCAACTGAAGGCATATAAGCAAACAGCATGGCAGGTACAAAAACAGAGTAGTATAATCAGTTAATTTTTTAACTGATTTCTCCACAAACCTTCAAGAATCAAGTGTTTATGCAGTTTGAGAAGGGGTTTAGGGTGGAATTGAAAGTTTTGAGACAAAAATGCTTAGATAGCCTCAGCCTGATAATCTTAATACAGGCCAACAAGAACTTGTTTGCCCAAATCCCCCTTAGAAGTTTAGTCTTCCTTACAGCATGACCGCCTTGTGCTTAACATCTATATTACTCCATTTTATTACCCATCTTCCTTTTTCTATAGTGAAGCCATTACTTGGATTTGTTTATCAAATTTAGAAATTTATCAAATTAGAAACCAACCAACATCCTCATGGAGAATGCTTCGTTTGGACCTTTATTTTCTAACTGATTTACTTGTGATGGGGGAGAGTTCAAAAGTCCGATTTGATTCGCAATTAATGGGATGAGAACGCTGACATTTCCTCCCTGGTTTCTTTCATTTCCTCCTTGCCAGCCCAAAGTCATCAAGCTATCCTTCTGCTAAGATAAAGGTTGCTTGATTCACTCAATAAGTGGTGCATATACAAACAGATGTTGAATAAGTATGGCAATAATTGAATCTCCATCCCCACTCCTGTCCTTTTATTACCCACAGCCCCGGTAATATTCTAATGAAAGCAAATCTGCTTCCTATCTCTTCCTTTCCCTATGCCTATTGCTACATACAGGGTCATTTTATCTAAATGGGATTATGGAAGATGCTATTAATCTGCAACACCAGATGAGTAAAATTAACATAGGCCTCGCCTGGGGATTACTGTCTTTGCTAATCCACTTGGTTTCCCTTCATTGCTATGGAAAATAAGAAAAGAGGGCTTCTTTTCTTATTGACCTTGGTCTTTACTGATATATATTTCAGAGCTTTTCTTCTCTAAGCCATGTTCTGATCAGTAAAGTACAACTATCCTTGGATCAAAGATATCCTATGTTCCAAAATAAGGGAGACTTCGGTAATGTGTGAATGTGGCTAGAAGTAATACATTAATAAGAACAGTAAGAGCTTCCTGATTCTTTTATTCCCCCATAGAATGCAAGAGGGTTTACATAGGCATTTTACCTAACTTTATCTTCTCAACAATAACTTTAAAGACAGACTGGCTTGAAGAAGTGACTCTCCCCAAAATACCTGCATGATTTACAGTTAGCTGGCATTTGATTCTGCTTTTCCCTAATCCAATTTTGTCATTTAGCTCCCAGCACTGAATGAAGAAATATACAGCTTTGGATTTCGGGTAAGTCTGGAAAATAAGCCAGTTTCTTATTGCTAAAAAGCCACTTCCCTTCATCCTAGACAGAACTGTCTGACCCGATATAGGGCAGCATACTATATTCATTAGAAATGGAATCAACCTGGATTTTCCAAGGATGGACATGGACCATCTGTGCTTCACTAGCTGTATTGAATGCCAGTTTGCTTCCAGGTCCAATTCAAGGTATTGATTATGACCAGTGGTGGGATTCAATTTCTTTTACAACTGGTTCTGTGGGCATGGCTTGGTGGGAAGGATACTGTAAAATCTCCAGTCAAGGGTGGTATTTGCTGGTTCTCTGAACTACTCAAAATTTCCACTACCAGTTCTCCAGAACTGAACAGAACCTGCGGAATACCACTTGTGGTTATGACCCTTAAAGTCCTAAATGACATAGGGCCAGGTTACCATCTTCACGCCATTACATCAACCCAGTGGTGTGATTAAACATTTTTTACTGCTGGTTCTGTGGGCGTGGCTTGGTGGGCGTGGCAGGGGAAGGATACTGTAAAATCTCCAGTCAAGGGTGGTATTTGCTGGTTCTCTGAACTACTCAAAATTTCCGCTACCAGTTCTCCATTAGGAGATATAGAAGCATAGCCAGCCACACCAACAGGCTGAAGAACATTCTTAGGTGGAGATTAGGTGGAGATTCTGTTTGCTCTGATTGTTAATTTCCAGAAAAAACAAAGTCATTTGATTTGGTTAAATACGTTGTTGGGAAAAAATCAGCAGTCATTAAGCCAGTCAAAAACTGCTATTTGGAGGAGCATTATATCCCACCCGCCCCGCCCCCCCAAAAATACCATCATTTATTTTTTTATAAAATACATTTCTAAGGCCCTGATAATTTTAAAAGGAAAAAACATCACACAATATCAAGAAAGATGAGTTACCCAGAGAGAAGAATACAAACCCTGTTTTCCTTACAACACTTAACTTAAAGGGCCCAACTACCATTTTACTCCAAGAACTAGAGAAAAAGGCCAAGTTTCAGGGCTTGTTTAAAGGGAGGCAAACCATGTGATAGTTTGAATCTTCTATTCAGAGGTTCTGACCAGTTCTGGAGAACCAGTAGCGGAAATTTTGAGTAGTCTGGAGAACTGGCAAATGCCACCTCTGACTGGAGATTTTACAGTATCCTTCCCCTTCCCCAGCCACCAAGCCACGCCCACAGAACCAGTAGTAAAAAAAATTGAATCCCACCACTGCTTCTGTTCCAGAAGGCTGGTGCTGTGACAGAGAAGGCACATTCATGGGTACCACTAGAGGGCACTGCTTACTCAATGAGCTCATGGCCAGAATCAATGGGAGATAGGTGAGCCTTCAATTTATTAAGCTTTATGCCATGTAGGACTCTGTGTGTGATAACTATCATCATGAATTGCACCCAAAAGTAAACAATGCAGCTTGTGAAAATGTAGGTATAATGACACTTACCCATAGCAGCTGGCCATACCCTCCAACCAAACACAGACCAGACATAGGCACAAAACCTTCCAGTAAAGTATTATTTTCCCTTCTTCCACTCTAATCTCCAACCAACCTGTATAATTTTACGACCCCTGGTGTCCCATTATTACATACACTTCCTCCAGGTGCTACATTGTGACATAATCTCAAATTGTCATTAATGTTTATCAATTCTATTACAAATGTACAGGCTGAACAGGGATAGCTGCAGAGCAGAAGCGGACTATTTAATTGAAGTATTTAGAGGGCACCCAACTCAAACAATGCGACTCAAGGTACCATACAAAAAGGAAAGGAGTGGGGGAAATGACCAACTGGCAAAAAGAAAAAAGAAGACAACACAAACCATTTAAGCACACTGGGTTCATGAAATGTAAGCTACCTTCATATTTGCATCCAGAAAAAGGTGTTGTGTTCCTGAAATTATCAGTGTCTGGGGATGATCTATATTTTATTCTCAGCTCCTCATCAAAAGCCCCACAATTTCATAAAGCCAAAAGCAGATGCTCAGAGAACACTAGAAGAGATGGGTGTAGAAACATAAATCAGTTTCATCTACTGTGGGAGGAGCTGTTTGCATTCGTTCCAGAAAAGCAACAGCAGCGGCACAAAGTGATTCATAAAAGCAGCTACAATTTGAGAGAACATCCAAAGCCTGAAGCTTTTGCTGGAATAGGGTATGTACTGTTATTCTTTGAGTAGCTTTTATTAAATGTAAAACTTTCTTAAATCTTTCTTACAATTGTTCCTCCTTTCTCCTCTTTAAAACTTTTTGCTGGTTCTCTAATCCCTAATTTTTATTGTTGAATACAATGATTACTGGTAATTAAATTATTTGTCCCAGCACAAACTTAAAAGACAAATAACAGATATATATGTGTGTGTATCTGGTTTTGACTATAGTGTGCTACAATAACTGCTTTCAAGGCAGATTAGAAGAACATAAGAAACATTGGAGAGAAAAGTTCTGGAACACACCGAGGAGCAAGAGTGGATGCAGTGAGACTTAAACAAAAACAAAAAATAGAGAAGCTGTAAATTATAAATGAATGTTTCCTAACTTGGTGCTCTCCAGATGGACTGAAATCAAGTGCTGTAATTTTCCTAGACAGTGTGATTGCTTTGTTCTGTATGTGCTTGAATATTCATTTTGCTTGGCTATTTTTGAAGCACAACTGAATAAAATTGCCCTGATGGCTGGAGACTATGGGAAATACATTTTAACATGCTGGGACAACTATAAGCTGAGGAAAGTTGTTAAAATCTAAGTATTGCTTAATAAATCAACATTCTTTTTTGAGAGGGAAGGGTGGTAATGGTGCAAACAGTTGTAGAGTGGTTTTATTTATGTTGATGATAGTTGCTGGTCAGAACCTCTATGCAGAGGTCAGGCCATCAGTCAAGATGACATTTACTTGTAAGCTGATGATCTTCTTAGTGTTTTGATTTAAAAAATATATAAGGGAAAGAGAAGAAAACCAGAGAGATGAAGGAAGAATGCATTAAAAATGGAATTAGAAAGTTGTCCTGCATTAAAAAATGCTAGATGAAGCCACTATTATGTACAGATAATATACTAGGAACAGCCACCTTCAATTTCCCTAGAGCAGGGAAACTGGTTTGGTTCCCCCTGATGATTTGGACTTCAGCTCTCATTGGTGTTCATCATGACAAAGGACTGTGAGACTTGTGGTCCATAATATCTAGAGTCTACCATGTGCTCGTCTTAATGCAATGGCCTTGATCTTGAAAATATTGGAGATTAGGTTGGGCTACAGTCCAACTGTCTGTTTACTAAGAAGGAAATCCTCTGAACTCATTCAAACTTCCCTCTTAGTAAGCAAATAAAATATTGTACAAGTACATAATGAAAACATTTTGACAGTGTGTGTGTGAATCCAATTACTTATACTTTCTTTTTTTTAAAAGTAAATTTTATTGATTTTACAATTAAAACAAACCAACAACACATACACAAATGAAAGAAAAGAAAAGAAAAGAAAGGAGAAGAAAATAGAAAGAAAAAATAGAAAACAATTAAAAACATTCTCATCTTCAACAGTTTGTAAGATCTCTTTCTTTTTTTTAACCCTTAATTTATGCCATATACACACACCTAATCCTTACATATATCTGTATATCACTACTATGGATTTATCCTATCCTCTTTTACCTTATAGTGTAAAATCTATCTTTGGTCTATCCATTTGTACCAGCAGTTCCAGCTATTGTAGTATATTGAGGTGTCTTTAGTTAATTTGTCCATTTCTGCACAACTTGAAATTTTTTGAATGATCATTTCCTCTGATGGAACCTGAGGCTGCTTCCAACATTGGGCAAAAGCTAATCTGGCCGCTGTCAAAATGTGTATTATTATGTATTTCGCTTTTTTTGATATTTGTTTGTCAAAGATCCCTAACAAAAAGGACTCTGGTTTGTATTCGATCTGCTCTCTTGTCATTTCTTCCAGCCAAATTCTAATTTTCTGCCAATATTTTTGAGCTTCTGTACAGGACCACCACATATGGAAAAAAGTTCCCTCTTTTTTTTTGCATTTCCAGCAATTCGGACTCATATTGGGGTACATCTTCGCTAATCTCGAAGGAGGAAGGTGCCATCTATAAAACATTTTATAGGCATTTTCTTTATATGCTACCGACTTTGTAATCTTATTGTTTCTACCCCAGACCTTTTCCCATTCTGTTAAGGTGATGCTACGTCCTACATTCCTACTCCAGGCAATCATGTTCCCTTTTACAATTTCTTCTTCTAATTCTACTTCTAATAAGTAATTATAAAATTTTGTTATATTTTTTTTGCCTGATCCTAATAAAATTTTATCTGATTGTTGGAGTTTATTGTTAATTCCAAATTCTTTCTTGTCCTGTTTATATCTACTTTGAATTTGAAGATATGCCCACTGATCAATTTTTAGTCCCCTGGGTCCATACATTTTCTATAACAATAATGTAGCAGTGTGCATGATGTTTGTGGTTAAGTAGCTCACATGAATGAATAAGTCCAATGAAGAGATGAGGTTTTTGGAATGTTTTGGTTTTAAATTTCCTGCTAAGTCAAGGGCAGATGTTTGGTCAGTTCATGGTTGAAGGAGTTGCTGGAGCATGGATCTGATGGGGGAGTCACTCAGCTAATGAGGAAGATGAAGATCCCAGGATGACTGAGGTGGTGATAGAACTCACTATGGAGCAAGAACAGCAACAGTGCTGATTACCTGTTTGGCAGTACATAGACTCCTGCCTTTAACTTGATGTTTTAGCTTAACTCAGATGCCTTTAACGCTGACATTGCTATCAGCACAGTGGACCTCAGGAAGTTCATTGATAATCTACAGTTTTACATTTATTTATTTATTTTACCCCACCTTTATTATTTTTTTAATAAATGACTCGAGGAGGAGAATTATACCTAATACACCTTCGTCCTCCTCTTTTCCCATTAACTATAACCCTGTGAGATAGGTTGGGCTGAGAGGGAGAATGACTGACCCAAGGTCATTCAGCTGGCTTTCATGCCTAAAGTGGGACTAGGACTCCCGGTCTCCCAATTTCTCGCCTGGTACCTTAATCACTAAACCAGTGGTTCTCAACCTTTTCTTCACCACATACTTTTGAACCATGGCCACAGACCCCCAAGACCCAAAAGATTTAAATCAATTACTTATACTTTCATCCTACGTGTCACAGATATAATCTAGTAATCTGGAGCCAAGAAAAATGCAATCAAGTTGTTGCACTTCTGCTGTCTAGGTCATAGAAATTTACTAATACACTTCGTAATTCATAATCCTCCCCACTGAAGCTGACATATCCAGTTCCTCTTCTAGTATATTGTTTACTAGGTATTTTGGGGCAATATTCCCTGCAGAAATTAAGGTGTAAAAAGACTTTTTTAAAAGAACATATTCACTAGAATGAAGCAAAAATGCTCATATCCACTCTAGTGATTTTAGTTCTTTGAATTACTAACATGAATAAAATCACAAAATCTCTATCAACCGCATGTAATTCCTCCTTTGCAAAATTACTAATGCAGAAGTGGTCTTGATTCATGAAAATAATGGATTAATTAAACTAGCTGGATGCAATCGCTAGAAACTAAGAAAAAAGATGCCAACTCGTCTAGAGAAATAATTGGAAAAGAAAACTCGAGCTTGTTTTTAATCCCATCAGATGATTTCTATGTGCAGCAAAGAACCTTGCAGCTGACAAAAAGAAATTAAATAGATAACTTTATTTTCGTTGTGAGAATCTACAAAACTAAATAGGGTGCTTTGTTATTGTTATTGTTATTTTACCAGCAACCCTTTGAAAGAGAATGAGAAAGCTTCTAATATTGGCATGTAATCAAAATGAACAGTTTCAGCTAAAACATAGAATTAGTTCTATTCTAATAGCCTTTTTTAAATTTTATTTTGGAATTATTATATAGCATATATCAATTAAGCCCTTTTATAACTCAATGTATGGGTAGCGTGGGCTAGTCAACCAGGGTGAAAAATGTTTTATAATATATATGTAAACATTCTGATTTGATATAAATCATTTGATAATAGCTTCATATCAAATATTTATCAAAGATTCGGAACTACTCCCAGAAATCATCCTTATAAGTCCAATAAAGATGTATTCAAATGTGCCAAAACTTCAGGTTAGAATTGTGGATTGAAAATAAATTACATTCTTTATATCACGCTGAGGATAATTTAAATGTGAATTATGTGGTTCAGATATTCTTTGTGCTTAGTGAGCCTTAATCTGCTTTGCATTTTTTTTAAGACTACAGGGCAAGTCTAGGGATGTGTGTAGCCCCAAAATAGTCCAGTGAGCATTGTAATATCTTCAGTGGTCACAGTCGGGTGAGGAGAAATGGAACAGGGTGTGTTTATTATGCTAATGTAGTTTGAAGAGTAATCCTTTATTTATTCTGACAAATGCAGAACATGAAAGAACAAAAACATAATTTTTGTAAAAGATTCTGCCAGCTGAGCTCTTACAGCCAGCTATGAAAACGATGGGATAAGAGAATTAGCATCCTGGAGTTCTATGGGACTTTGTGTGACTCATGGCAAAAATAATAATAATAAAAAATGTAATTTGTTTTTATTTTATGCTTCAAACTTTATTTTTTCTAAGAAAAGACACACATTGCAACTGGGAAATGTAAAGTTTCTTTGCTCTGTCATCTACCTGTTTGCTCTCTTGAATTTCCTATGGAAATAATTTGTTGACTTTTCATTTCTGTTTTACCAAGAAACCGTTCCTTCATCAGATTGGGCCTCTTCCCCTTCTGTTGTAGTATTATGTTCTCACAGTGGCCAACCAACTGCACAAGGAAGTCCATTAATATCTCTGCCTATGGCCTTCAAAGGCATCAAGACTACCAATAAAGGAGATTATTTCTAGCTCAGGGCTGAAATGAGGGGTCTTTGGTGCTCTCTGATTGCTTGCTTTTTGCAGATGTTTCATTCAAAGGCATCAAGCCTAATAGTGACTGGTCTCCAAGATTTTCATGTATTGGATGAACCTTGTTTTGAAATCAGCACCGTATCTCATCACAGCAAACTCTAAACTTGAATTAATGTGTTATCTAAAAAAAACCTCTCAACAAGAGATGTCCCTCACACTCTTCCATATGCTGCAGAAGTGATAAACTGAGATTTAGAACTGTAGGGCCTCCCACTGCAAATAAAAAGAATCAATTTTAAAACCCAACCCATCTCTTATATAAACTAGCTTCCTTGAGCACCCAATAGGCAGAAAGGTAGGGAATTGATTGAAATCTGAAACAATAAATGAATATTAGAGAAAGAACTATTGGCATTTCCTCTTTTAAATTCAAGTGTATTGTATATGTTAGATCGCGGGAAAAGAGAGACTCGAGACCAGCGTGATAGTTCAGCTCTTTATTTCCATGTATAGATCTGTACAAGATCTTGGAGCCGCGGCAGCCTTTCATATAGGGATTGCTCGCGGCTTGCCGGCCAATGACAGGTCTTTGAATCTCCCGCGATCGGATCGGCCAATCGCGGTTGATTCTTAGCAGCCCAATCATTGCCATTTAGTGGACCAATCGCAATGCAGTTTGTATGGGCCAATCAGAAGTTAGCATTTGGAGTATGTTAATACCCCTCCCCTCTTGGTTCAGTCCTACGGGACGTAGTCGCGCAGGTAGGCGGGGCTTCGTACTTGCCTATTTGACCTGCGCAACTCAGTTGTTGTCTGGTCGTCGGCCGGTTCGGATGGATTTCTTGTTGCTCTCATCCTCCTCAATGGAACTGCCTGGAAGGGTGAGTCAGGCCTATCACTGCAACTCCCACCCGGTCTACCTGGTTCGGTCGAGTTGTCGGCTCCGCTGTTCCTGCCTGGTCTTTCCAGGCTGGTTGAGCTGGCTTGGCTGCTCCTTCCAGGTGAAGTACCCTGTTGCGCGTCTGCTGCGGGTTCCCTTCGGTCGACGACGTCTACTGGTGAGTATTGCTGGTTTATTTTGGATTGGGGGTGTTTGGGTTGTGTTTGGGGATTTTTTTCTTCTCTTTGCGTGCTTGGGGTTTCCCCCCCCTCTGGTTTCTTTATTAATGTTTATTTGTGGTGTCTGTGTGCTGTCTGTGTTGTCAGTGGTTGTTCTCGACCTTAGTTGGTCGATGTGCCGCTTCCAGCTTCTCCCGTCGTTTGTTTGTAGTCGGTACGATCGGGGTCCCGTTACTTGGGTTATTTTTGCCGGTACCCAGAGCGGGTCCCCTGTGAAGTTTTTCGCATAGACTGCGTCTCCTGGAGCAAATATTCGGTATTTGCTTGATGAGTCTGGGGTTTTTTCGGGGTTGTATGTGGGGTGCAGTCTATGTTGGGACCGTAATTTTCTGCCCATCAGTAACTCTGCCGGGCTTTTATTTGTCGTTGTATTGGGTGTTATGTGTTGTATTAGTAGCATTTTATTTATTTTGTCGTGTATGTCCCTGGTTTCAATTTTTTCTATTGCATTTTTTGTGTAATGAACCATGCATTTCACCCGCCTGTTCGCCGCCGGATGAGCGGGCTCTGTCAACGCATGCTGTATGCCCCATTCAGGCAGGAATTTCTCAAATGCTAGTGCGGTAAATTGTGGTCCGTTGTCTGACACTAGCGTGTCTGGCAGTCCATGGGTGGAAAATAGTTTGGTTAGTTCTTTTATAACGGCCTCCGTGGTGGTGGATTTCATGATGCTAACCTCCAGCCAGTTGGAGTAAGCATCGACCGTAATTAGGAATGTGTGTCCCTTTGTGGGTCCGGCGAAGTCTATGTGGACCCTGGACCATGGCCCTCTGGGAGTCTCCCATTCCAGAATTGGTGCAGAAGGAGGGTTTGGTCTGGCTTCCTGGCATTTTCTGCATGAGGCCACCCAAGTTTCAATCTGCTTGTCCATCCCGGGCCACCAGGCATAACTCCTGGCCAGGGCTTTCATCTTGACTATGCCCGGGTGCCCCTCATGCAACATAGCCAACACCCTCTTTTGTAGTGTTTCAGGGATTACCACCCTATCCCCCCAAAGTATGCAACCTTTCTGTGTGAACAGTTCGGTCTGCCGATTCCAGAAGGCTTTAAACTGTTCGCCGCTGTCGGTTTCCCGCCATCCTTTTTCCACCCAATTCAAGACCCGCGCCAGCCGCTTGTCTTTATTAGTCTCTTTGGCAATGTCTGGCACGGTCAGAGGTGGATTGGGTAATGTCTCTATGTGCAGCATGGAGGTTGTGGGTGCTGGGTCATCTTCCAGGTCGGGCAGGGGGGAGTGGCTCAGTGTGTCTGCATGTGTGATGCTTTTCCCGGGTCGGTGTGCTAGCTGGTAGCTGTAGGCGGCAAGGAACTCGGACCACCTTGTCATCCTTGGTGACAAAATGTTCGGGGTGGCCTTGTTCCCTGCCAGTATCCCTAGTAGCGGTTTATGGTCAGTGATAATTGAAAAGGTCCTACCGTATAGGTATTTGTGGAACCGCTTCACGCCGGTGATTACTGCTAGTGCCTCCTTGTCCAGCTGGCTGTAGTTTCTCTCGGGCTTGGACAATGTTCTTGAGAAGAAGGCGATTGGTGCTTCTCTCCCATCTGGCAGAGTGTGGCTTAGGACGGCTCCCAGACCAAAGGGTGAAGTGTCGCAGGTCACGGTCAATGGTAGGGTTTTCGTTGTATTGCATGAGGACTGCGTCTGATGCTAGTAAGTCCTTTATTTTCCGGAAGGCGTCTTCTTCCCGCTTTCCCCAGGACCAGGTGGCTGTTTTGTCCAGCAGTCTATGCAGGGGTTCCGCCGTGGTCGCCTTCTGGGGCAGGAAATCATTGTAAAAATTAATGAGTCCAAGAAAAGCCTGCAGCTCCGTTTTATTCCGTGGTCTAGGGGCTTCTTTGATGGCTCTAACCTTTTTTTCTGTGGGGTGGATTCCGTTTTTGTCCAGTAGGTACCCCAGGAATTCCACTTTTTCTGTGCAGAGTTGGCATTTTTCTTTTTTAACCTTTAGCCCGGTGTCTTTAAATTTTTGTAGGACCTCCCTTAGTTGGCTCTCCAATTGGTTTTTAATTTTGGCGGATATTAACACATTGTCGAAATAGGGTACCACCCCTTTCATTCCTTGTAATAGTCTTTCCATTAGACTCTGGAATACCCCTGGTGCCACACTGACTCCGAATTGGAGTCTTTTGCATAGGAATGCCCCTTGGTGGGTCACGATGGCTTGCGCCTCAGCAGTCTCAGCGTCGACTGGCAGTTGCTGGTATGCTTGTGCCAGATCGAGCTTTGCGAAGACTTTTCCTCCCCCCAGTGAGTGTAGGAGGTGCTGTACCACCAGGACAGGATAAGCGCTCTGCTGCAGCGCATGGTTGAAGGTAGCCTTGTAGTCACCACAGATCCTCACAGACCCGTCCGGCTTAATCAGGGTGACTATTGGGGTTTCCCACCGGGCGTGGTCTATCAGCTCCAGGACCCCTTGCGCGATGAGCTTATCCAATTGCTCATCTATTTTTGGCTTGAGGGCAAACGGAACTCGCCTCGGTTTTAGGCGGATTGGGGCAATATTGGGGTTTAAGTTAAATGTTATTGGGGACCCCTGGTACTTGCCTAGTTCGCTGTTGAAGACCTCCTGGAAGTCCTTTACGAGGGTCTCCTCCCAGTCTGCTTCGGCGATGTGGTTGATGCCGGTCACCTCGATCCCCAACAGTGCAAACCACTCCAGTCCCAGCAGGCTTGGGCGGTCTTTATCCACAATAGTTAATGGAAGGATCTCTGTGTGTTCTTTAAAGTTCACTTGAAAGTGTCCGATTCCGACCACAGGGATCCGGTTCCCCTGGTAATCTTTCAGGGTCAGTCTCTGGCTTTCCAATTCTCGCCTGCATATGCTAGGCACCAGGTGCTTAATTGTATTCCAGGAGACCATAGAGAGGTAGGATCTGGAATCCACCTCCATGTTGCAAGGTATGCCTTCGATGTTTACCTTTACGTGCACTTTTCGGGAATCAGCTGTGGTTGAGTGTCCGATGACGACTGTTTGGTGTGTCTTCTCTCTCCGCCTCATTTCGTTGAGCCGCTTGCTTCTCCCCTCTCAGCTCCACCGGCTCTCTGCGTGTCAGTCTCTGGTTCTGGGTGGGGTGCCGTCTCGTTGTCTGGGACTGTGGTTTCTTTTGTTCTGGCATACCTTGGCGATGTGTCCCCGTTTGTCACAGTGCTGGCAAATGGCGTCTAAAAACCGGCACTCTGATCGGGGATAATTGCCTCCGCACCTGGCACACTGGAACCCCGGCTTACGACCTCTCCGCTCTTGCTGGTCTCGTTCCGAGTGCATTGTGTGGATCTCCTCCTCGTCATCCTCAGTTTCGGAGAAGGATTCGATGTCGCCGTGGTGTGTGGTTGTGGCTTTGTGGCTTGCTTCTGGTCTTTTTTCTGGGGCCGGTGTCATTTCGGTGGGTGTTTGCCGGTCTGTCGTGTGCACTTGCCTCATCTTGGCTGCTGACTGCTTCACTGCCTCGGCTGCGGTCGCTTCGGCGATGGCCTCAGTGATCGAGATGTCCGCTCGGGCCATCAGTTGGCTTTGTAGTATGGGGTCCCTTAATCCGAGGACCATGCGGTCTCACAGAGCCTCGTCCATGTCGGAAAACCCGCACATACCTCCGAGGCTCCTGAGGGCCGTCACGAAATCGCCGATGCTTTCGCCCTTCTTCTGGTCCCGTCGGTAGAAGTCATGCCGTCGGATGAGGTTGGGGACGGCCGGTGCGTAATGGCGTCGGAGCAGCTGGTTGAAGTCTGCCCAGTCCATCTCCTTCACGTCTTGGGGCTTGGCCAGTGCCTTGGCCATCTTGAACACTGCGGGCCCGCAGTGTGTCAGGAACACAGCTCTTTTTCTCTGGCCGTTGGCATCCTTCAGATTATTGCTCCCGAGGAACATGAGGAATCGATCAATGTATGATTCCCAGTCCTCGGCTGCTTGATCGTAGGGTGCGGGTGGCGTGTTGCTGCCGGACATTTTGTCGGTCATTCAGCTCTGTGGGCCACGTGCTCGCCTGGTCTCTTGTCTCAATATCCCAATCTTTGTCGCCAGTGTTAGATCGCGGGAAAAGAGAGACTCGAGACCAGCGTGACAGTTCAGCTCTTTATTTCCATGTATAGATCTGTACAAGATCTTGGAGCCGCGGCAGCCCTTCATATAAGGATTGCTCGTGGCTTGCCGGCCAATGACAGGTCTTTGGATCTCCCACGATCGGCTCGGCCAATCGCGGTTGATTCTTAGCGGCCCAATCATTGCCGTTTAGTGGACCAATCGCAATGCAGTTTGTGTGGGCCAATCAGAAGTTAGCATTTGGAGTATGTTAATACAGAACAGTATATAACTGCCCTTTCAGATTTGTTATATCCCTGAACTGATACCTTCCTTTGCCACTAGTTCAGGGGTAAGTCAGGCACCAAGATTTTTCGGTTATGATTATACTTTATCCTTGGGTACCACAGATTATATGTAATGGGCTTTCTATGCTTTAATCTCTGAAGCCACCAAGTATCACTTGTGTGGGATGGGTAGCTATAAAAATCATATGTTTACATGTATATTCAGGTATTTATAAATAAAATAAAAGGGTAATTAATTTTAAATGTCTTGGTCTACTTTAAACTCTGGTCTTTTTATTCTCAAATCATTACTGTACTGATTTTGAAGCTTATTCATATATTTCTATCTCTGTGTGATTTTTTTTTTATGATATAAACTTCAATCTAGCTATTATCAGTATTAGAAGAAGAAGATATAGAATTATTAAAACTAAATTATTTAGTGATTATAGCAATTCAAAAAGATTGGCTCAAATAAAGTTGTGATTTTGTTATGGAGTCTTGGACAGAGGAAAACTATCAGTTAAAATGAGAATTACTCTACCACTGAATGGGAAATTGGACAATGGCTTCTGACGTTAATCTATTATGCTAGTGACTAAAAATAAAAATTCCTGAGGTAAGGAAGCAGATTGCGTGCCCAGAAGAATAAAATTAAAACTATTTCAGTTGTAACGAGCTGAGTCTACATCCACTTGTGCAGGAAGTTGATTTCCATCTACTTGGTTCTTCTCAGAAATAATCTGAAGAAGCCGTTTTAAACTGACCAGTTTTAAACTGCCATTTCCTGCGTTTCCTACAGAGCTCCTTTCCAGTTTCTGGCATGCAAGCACTTTTAGACAATACAGAATATTGTACAATCCTTCTTCCCGACTGCATGGGAACGTAACCTCAAATGTTACAGGCAACAAAAAGTAATGAAATCGCTACTTGATAGCACTTTCTGGTAAATTATGATTTGTATAAAACAAAATTAATTTTAAAAAGCAAGTCAATAAATGCAGCATAATATAACAATGATAACATTGCCAAATGTATTTTGACAAAATAATTTCCTTAAACCTCTCAGAAATATTCTTCGTGGTTAGTACTAGATGATTGAGTAGTGAATTCAAAGTGCTTGAGCATTATAATTAAAATTATAAGAATTCAACATGCAGCTTTTCATCGTTTTCCTCTTTGTTGTGGGTATCAGTAGAGGTTGGGTTAGCTACTATTAGTACCCATTTCTCGAATTCCTGGTAATGATGAACTGCCATGTAGATTTTCCCCCAATTACTTCTCTACAATAACTAAAATAAGAGATAACCAGAACACTCCTAATGGAATGAGAATTCTGTACTTCAAACAAAATGTAGACAAACAGGCAAAACTTTATTTTGGTCATTGACCAATAAAAGTACAATCAATAAAATAAACAACACAAAACTACATGTGCAATATGAGGCTTAGGTCACCAGCATGGACTTTTGACCGCAAAAGAATTAACAAATTTTATCTTTGGGATGGTGTTTATTTCATTTATAAAATTTAGATACCACCCACCTCACTATCTGAGGGACTCTGGATGATTTAGATACTGGTACAGTATACAATCCACCTTCATTTTTTAAAAGGTCTCATACCAGAAAGAAGGAGCTGTTACATCACATTTTGCCCTCGTGGAGGATACCTTGCATAACTTCTTTTCCATTCTCACCTTACAACCCTGAATAGTGAAGGATATTTTACACAATACTAAGTTCTGGTTCTGCCTTAGGAATAAAAGCAACCTTGGGTTAGTCATTTTCTTTCAGCCTATCCCTCCTCATAGGATTGTTGTGGGGAAAATAAAAGGAGGAAAAAGTGCTATGTATGTTCATTTCCCTGAGTTATTTATAAAAATAATCAAGGTGGGATTTTTAAAAAATCAAATAAAAATACATCCTGTGTGGGTTTTTTTTCATTACATTGACCACCAGGAGGCAGTATGCAATGCGTTTTAATCTATTTGGAACTCATCAGGCATACATAGCTACAGATTTTTCTATGAGCTTCAAACTCAAATGGTAGCTACTATGAACTATGAATCCCAAGTAAGTTGAAACCAGTCAGATATCGCTCCCTGGTGGTCAATACATGCAATTAAGAAACTACACCTGTTAAAGTTACAGTATAGCAAGAAATATATTAGGTATATTATCTGCTCCCCAAAAAAAAGTCAAATTTAAAGATGCAAGAATCATCTAGAATAAGCATATTAAGCGTAATTAATTTTAATTTTAAAAGAAAATGAAATCAAATGAAATAAAGTTCTTTTTCTGTTGGTCTTCAAAGACACAACAGTCAGGCAGGTTCTCTGATACAAGCGTAACACTAAACTTTTCTAAATTAATTTTCCCTGGCCCGCTTGGTTGTAGAATAATTTGTTTTGTTTTGTTTTGTTTTGTTTTGTTTTGGACTCATGATGTTTATTAAAAGTTCTTCAATTCTCAGTCAATACACTGATAATTACATTTTCAAGTAAGAACTATAAAGTGGATCAATGGATACTTTGTATAAGGTTTAAAGTGTATTAGGACTGTTACATTTTGCTATAAATCTTCTGCCATAGTTTTCACATGCTCAGGAATTATGTCAAGGCTCTTGGTTCTTCTTTTTGATGGTTATTTATTTTTAAACCAAAAGTAGGCTGGTCAATGTTTCAAATCTGAGATTCAAAATGTGGAGATCTTGAACCAACATATCCCAAAATGGAATGTAGTCTGACTTTAACAAATCAATACATTTCATGTACCAGAATGTGAACAGAATTTGGCCTGTTGGGGAATTCTGGGAGTTAAAATCCATATAGTTTTGAATGGCATGGTTGAGAAACACTGCCCTCCATTTCAATGTATTTCCTGTAAATAAATCTCCTTTCTGTTATATCAGTAAAACCTACTCTACTGATCCTTACTCAGGTTAGGTCCTGCTCAACCACAAGTCAGAGAGAATAGAACATATCAGTGTATGTGCCTTGTCTTCTGTTGGATCGGGTACGAAAGAGACACGAGACCAGTGTACTTCAAGCTCTTTATTTTATGTTAAGATCTGTACAAGATCTTGGAGCTGCGGCAGCCCTTCATATAGGAATTGCTCGTGGCTCGCCGGCCAATGACAGGTCTTTGAATCTCCCACGATCGGCTCGGCCAATCGCGGTTGATTCTTAGCGGACCAATCACTGTCGTTTAGTGGACCAATCAAAATGCTGTTCCTGTGGACCAATAGGAATTCAGTCTTTGGAGTATGTCAATACAGAACATCTTCTGCTCACCTTCAAGCTGTTAGGAATTCAGCTAAACCTGAAGAATTTGTAATATACTAAAGGCATGAATTTATTATATCTATGCGTTGTCTCACTAAGGAATATGTTTCTAGAATTTATGGTTATCATTCTGAGTATATTCTATTTAATTCATGGAATTTATGTTTACATTTTAACTACCTATAATTTTCTCACTGATGCCATTGGATGTTGTCATAAATAAATTGACTGCTACTTCATAATATAAAAAAATAACAACAATGCTAGGTAGCAGTGATATCACAGACAGAAGGAAGGTAAAATGAAGGGGTTTTCTCAGGTAAGTTACTCTTATAATAAGATTAAGAAAAAAAACACTTTAAAATTTAATTAAAAAGAAACAAACTACATTCCTTATTAATCATAAATCAGGAAAACATTCCTGGAAATATTGTAGGAAGTTAGCATCCACGTCACCCCTAGAAAAATGAAATATCCTAGAAAATATTAAAAAGGCAGAATATTTCCCCTAAAAAGAGAAATAGAAACTCAGAAGCAGAAACTCACCTCAGAAGCAGAAGCTCACCCCCACCTTTGTAAATGGGCAGGCCATTAAGGCCCGGGCCATGGTATTCTACATAACAAAGGCCTCTATCCATCTCACCACCTGGCCTGGGAAGATTGCATTAGCCAGCACTCAGGTGAAGTCATATGTTCCAGACAAAGTCTTCAAAGTTAGCTAAGACCCCCGCCCCTGGGAGTCTGACAGCCAATGGGATACATTTCTTATACAGGAACAGGAAGCACCGAGGTGAGGCCCAACAGAGGCTATATAACTAAGGGTCCCTCAGCATCTTGGCCCTTCTTTTTTCCTTCATCCAACATCTTGAAGCATGTGATCATCCTTTTCACTTTGGAGATCCAAGCCACCATTAAACCATCTTTCCAAACAGCCTCCATGTTTCCAGTGTCTTTTTCCACATTTGGAACTGAACCCTCAAGGATATTTCTTCCAACAATAAGTTTCCTAACATAAGGCCAGATGATCACTGCACAATTAGAAAATCTGTACTGTTCTGCAGCAAGATCACCCCATTCCTAAGAGGTCTGTAAGGGGCATGTATAAGCACACCAACATGCCTACCGTCCCTGCCCTACTGTTCCCATTTATTCGTACTATTTCATGTATTAATAATCATGTTTATACTTACATATATTACCAAATGCATGCTTGACAAAACATACATACATAAATAAATAAATAAATAAATAAATAAATAAATAAATAAATAAATAAATAAATAAATAAATAAATAAATAATAGTTTGGTTGACTGGATTAGGGAAAAATCCCTTTCCTTGATTCTACAATATATCTTTGAATATTTTGTGTAGAGTCATAACATTATTATGCAGCAATTGTGGCAGGAAATCCAACCATGATTTCAATTTCCTTTTCTACTGTTCTGTAGGTATAAATATATGAGAAAGAATGGCTTCCTGCATAACATATGAATCCCCAAAGGATGTCACTTACTAGCAACATTTGCCCAGGGTTGGATTCTTACCCTTATCAAGGATGCTTAACTCTTTTCTCCTCGTCAATCCACACATCACTTTTCCTCAACTGATAAACCCAAATTCTATATTATAATCCACATTCCAGTTCTTACTAGGTCACCAAATTTAAAACAGAAATGGCTGTGAAAGCCTGACTCACAGACAAACACAATACACAAGCCTGATGATGGCTGATGAGATTCTGCCAAAACGTTGCTACAACTTTAAAAGCACAACTATAATGACATGGGAAAATACCCAAACAAAGCTGAATACCATAGATAGATAGATAGATAGATAGATAGATAGATAGATAGATAGATAGATAGATAGAGAGAGAGAGAGAGATAGAGATAGAGATAGAGATAGAGATAGAGATAGAGATAGATAGATAGATAGATAGATAGATAGATAGATAGATAGATAGATAGATAGATAGATAGATAGATAGATAGATAGATAGAGATAGAGATAGAGATAGAGATAGAGATAGAGATAGATATATAGATATAGATATAGATATATAGATATAGATAATCTATATCTATATAGATAATCTAAGATTCATTGAAGTGAAGTAACAGTGAAACATGTTTTAAATGCATTTTACTATTCTTATTTTCTCTAGTTAAATAGTTCTGTTCAACTAATTTAAAAATTTAGAAAAATAACTCTTCATTAATTATGCAACATGTAAAACCAAGAATTTAGCATGTTTATTTGGCTTGCATTTCCTTTCTAAATGTAAGCCAAACAAGCACTCTAAATTAGAACCCCATCTGTTTATAGCAAGTGGGATAGTTTCAATTCAAAATCTCTCTCCCTCACTCCACAAATAACACATTCTACGAGAGGTATGTCTCTGGTTTATGTCCCCAAGAACAAGGCAAGTCAGACTCCAAAGCAGTATTCTGCACATTTTTTTAATGGCTAGACACTTACTATCCATTTTCTCCTTATAAGTCTTTAACTACCAATTCACAAATGATTGGGTGGAGTTAACTCATCCCCAAACAGGTTACACTGACCACTAATCACCACGTACCTCTCCATGAAATATCCTAATCAGTTATCTAGCCTTATTTCATCAAATTAAAAACAGACTATTATTAAGGCAGGACAACTTAAGAAAAGTAACTAGCAGATTCCTCAGCTTTCCCCGCTCCACCTTCCACCAACCAATCATTTTCTGTAATGTGGGACCGGTTTGGGCATATCTAAACCCATCTTTATTTATTGGACCGGACGGAATATGTGCCTACTTCTTAAAAAAGCTATCCACTGCCATAGCAGAACCTCTAAACATAATCTTTGAAAAATCTTTCAGGACCAGCTCCTTGCCAAAACTATGGTCACAAGCCACAGTCATCCCCATCTTCAAAAAGGGAGAGCCCAGCCTAATTGAAAATTACAGACCTATCTCCTTATGCTGCATCACCTGTAAAGTCATGGAATCAATTATTAACCAATCCTCCACTTAGAGACAAACAACCTACTCTCTAATAAACAATTTGGTTTCAGAAAAAAACTATCCTGTAATCTGCAACTCTTACACTGCAAAAATATATGGACTATACAACTTGATTAGGGCAAAGCAATAGACGCAATCTACATAGACTTCTGTAAAGCCTTTGATTCAGTGGTACACGACAAACTACTCCTAAAAGTAAAATCTTTTGGTATCTCTGGACAACTGAATAACTGGATAGAAGCATTCCTGTCAAACAAACAACAAATGGTCAAAATTGGGAGCGTCCTATCAAATTCTGTACCTGTCAATAGTGGTGTCCCCCAAGGTAGTGTTCTAGGACCAACTCTCTTCATACTCTACATAAATGACCTCTGTGATCAAATTAAGAGCAACTGTGTTCTCTTCGCTGATTATGTAAAGCTGTTCAATACCACAGACAATACTGCTACCCTTCAAAAAGATCTTGACTATGTGTCAGAATGGTCAAACAAATGGCAACTTCAAATCTCAACAAATAAATGCTCTGTCTTATATATTGGCAAAAAAAATCAGAAAATAAAATACAAGCTGAATAGTCAAGACCTTGTTGATGATCCAAGCTCTGTAAAGGACCTTGGAATACTCATCTCTAATGATCTAAGTGCTAGAGACCACTGTAACTACACAGCCAAAAAGGCATTAAGAGTTGTTAACCTAATCCTACATAGCTTTTTCTCTGGTAATATCACACTACTAACTAGAGCATACAAAACATTTGCTAGACCAATACTCGAATATAGCTCATCAGTCTGGAACCCACATTACGTATCTGATATTAGCACAGTTGAGAAAGTCCAGAAATATTTCACAAGAAGAGTTCTCCACTCCTCTACTCGTTGCAGAATACCTTATGCCACCAGACTTAGAAATTCTAGACCTAGAAAACCTAGAACTTTGCCACCTTCGGTCTGATCTAAGTATGGTATATAAAATCATACATTGCGATGACTTACCTGTCAATGAATACTTCAGCTTCAACCATAACAACACAAGAGCACACAATAAATACAAACTCAAGGTTAACCGCACCAAACTTGATTGCAGGAAATACGACTTCAGCAACAGAGTGGTCAATGTCTGGAATACTCTACCTGACTCTGTGGTTTCTTCCCCAAACCCCAAAAACTTTAACCTTAGACTGTCTACTATTGACCTCACCCCTTTCCTAAGAGGTCTGTAGGGGGCGTGCATAAATGCACCAACGTGCCTACTGTCCCTGTCCTATTGTTTCTTTTATTTTTCTTATATGTACCCATTTCATGTATTCATAACTATGTATATACTTATACCTATTATCTTGTAAGCAATTGACAAATCAAAATAAATAAATAAATCATACACAGAGAATAGTATGTTTATTCATCAGTTAAGCTTCCCAGCTAACAGATTCCATTCATGGAGATAGAGAAGAGGGTGAAGCAGAAGGGAACATTTCCAGTACTCCTGCTTTATTAAATCCTTACTCCATAAGGATTTAACGTATCTATCAAGCTATATCTGAATATGAATCTTATAGTCTTCTGAAAGAATACTAAACTACGTCCAAAAAGTTCATGACTATCCCAAAACGCAATAGTGGTATGTGTGTGTGCATATGAAAATATGAACACATGAATAATCTTGTACTTACCTTCAAATAAAAATTTGTTTATGGTGATGTATATCAGGGGTGTCCAATCTTAGCATCTTTAAGACCCATGGTGGCAGAGGAATTCTGGGAGTTGAAGTCCATAAGTCTTAAAGTTGCCAGGGTAGGACACTGCTGATGTAGATATTTCTACAAATGTTGACTACAAATGTCTACAAGATATCCCCAGTTCATTCAGCCATTCAGCAAGATTTTGTCAATTTCAAAGCACCTGGCAATTCTTAAGTTTCTCTTCAAAACAACCTAGCAACAGAGATTAAGCTGGAAATGAACAGGCTGACTAAAGGAGAGTCAATAATAAAGCCTCAACAGTAATTTGGACAGCCAAACACAACATTATGTCATTGTTACTGAGGTTTTGCAGGTGGATTGAATGATTTTTTTAAAATTTCAGCCTACATCTACATTGTACCTTTGGCTTCACAGATATAGTATCAATGTAGGAATTGCTGTTAGCAAGAACATTTCTTTGTAATATTTTCTTCAGCATCTTGCAGTGTTGCCATCTGTCTGGTAAACTCGCAAGATTCATTTTTCTCGCCATGTACATGTATACATCTGTTTCTCTGTGTCATATATGTGGGTATGTGGGTGTTCTGTCTCGCCTTTCCTCTTTCCCAAAATATGAAAGAGTACAAACTCACACTAACACAGGCAGGCAAGCTGGCTCGGACTTCACAGAGTTAATTCTTTGGAACTGATAATATTCTTGGCATTCCCACATGTCCTGCCTGCCAAGTCCGAACTGATAAAGTTTTACTTACAAATGAGCCCGGTCATCTGGGAAATCCTCTGGCCTCATAGCCATAAATAACTGGCACTGTCCCATGAAAGCCAGGAACATTTCAGGTTGCCCAGAAAACTTATCTGGCACAGCCACCGGGCATTTCCGACGGGGAGGTGGAGGAGGAGCTGCATGAGCCTGCACCAAAGCAAGTTGGGCTGTTAATTGAGCCACTTGCTGTTGTAGAGTTTGATTTTCATCTTGCAGCTGTTGTTGAAACTGCTGCTGGTGGTCCATCTTAGGTAAAAGATGGTTTAAGTCTGGTACGGGACAAAAATGTTCTGTCTCGCCTTTCCTCTTTCCCAAAATATGAAAGAGTACAAACTCACACCAACACAGGCAGGCAAGCTGGCTCAGACTTCACAGAGTTAATTCTTTGGAACTGATAATATTCTTGGCATTCCCACATGTCCTGCCTGCCAAGTCCGAACTGATAAAGTTTTACTCACAGAAAATCACAAGGCAGTCCACAAAAATAGTCATTCACGAAGAAAATCTGAAGTAAGGTTAAACTTTGTCCCGTACAAAGTTTCAGGAGAAAACACACCCACTTTTATCCCTTGTGGGGTGTGGCTCAATGACTCAGCTCACTCTCTGACTCTCCCACGCCTCCTACATTGCTGCTCACGTTTCTCCCTACGATGCTGCTTAGGATCGAGCCAACACTCTTCCTCTTTACTCCCTGTCAGGGGCTGCTCCGATATGCCTTCCTCCTGATTAATCTCAGGCTGTTCCTCTCAGTTGTCTGATGGAATCTGAGGCATTATCAGGGAGGAAGGTCCTGGGGAGGAAGGCATTGCCAGAGAGGAAGGTCCTGGGGAGGAAGGCATTCCCAGTTCCTCCTCCTCATCTTCCAGGTCCTCTTCCTCTGACAGCATAGGCTCGGGAATTGGGGCCACAACATATATATGCATAATTTTGTATTTATTTTGTTATGTGTATGTAGTGTATATTGGAGGTGATGACCCTTTGAAAGCTGTATGCAATGAAATTTCATTCTAATGTATGCCAATTAATGTACACTTAAAGTGACAATAAAGTTATTCTAAGTTGTAAGTAAGTCTAAGTTCCTGGGATGTTTAATTGTTTTACTTGCCCCAAACAGTTTCTTCTAATAAAACTGAATTCAATCCTTAGTTTTCATCTAAGATTTGATTTTTAAATATTGCACTGAACAGGGATCTAATCCTCTTTTTAAATATTTTTCAGCACTGAAGCAATGGCTATCATGGTTGAGCACGGTACAGCCCGTCCTAATGGTACAGACAGCTGGAATGGAACAAACACATCCTGCCCTTGGTCAGAAGTCTGGCAACAGTTGTTACGTATCCAGCCTTCCTTTCTCTGGTTTCTTACTATAGTGGGAACACTGGGGAATATATTTGTTCTCATTGTCTGGTGCTTCCATAAGAGCCGCTCCACTGTGGCTGAAATTTACCTGGCAAATTTAGCAGCAGCTGACCTTCTGTTGCTCTGTGGGTTGCCTTTCTGGGCTATCAACATAGCCAACAACTTCCATTGGCCATTTGGGCTCATCCTTTGCAAAATCATCAACTCATTCCTTGTTATCAACTTATATTCAAGCATTTATTTTGTGGTCATGGTGAGCATTGATCGCTACTTGGCTTTGGTGAAAACAATGTCTCTGGGACGCATGCGCCAGCCAGTGTATGCCAAATGGAACTGTTTTGTGATTTGGGTTTCTGCCCTTTTCCTTTGCTTTCCTACTCTGGCATTCAGGTCATTAAAGGGTGTGAATGGATATGTGGCCTGTATTTTGAACTATCCTGCAATTCAGTGGACAATTACCACGGCCATTTTGCTGAACACAGTGGGCTTTCTGATACCAGTCTGTATCATTACCTACTGTTCTGTTCAGATCATCCAAACTTTACAAAGCCGTGACATTCAAAAGATCCAAACCATTCGAACTGAGAAAAAAGCCACCATACTGGTTCTTGCAGTCCTTCTTCTGTTTATCATCTGTTGGCTTCCATTCCAGATCACCACATTCATAGATATGTTATTTCAAATGCATATCATTTCTGGTTGTGATGTAGATCAAGGCCTTGCTGTGGCTAGTCAGATTTCTTCCTATTGGGGTTTCATCAATAGTTGTCTTAACCCAATTGTCTATGTCATCATAGGCAAACGTTTCCGAAATAAATGCAAGGAAGTCTACTTTGGCAGAGTTCTTCGAAGACCTAGCGCAGCGCCCTCAATGATGACCATGGAAACTCTCCATACTTCCTTTTCAGTAGATAATCAAAGGAAAAAATCTGCTGCTAGTTTATCCCAAAAGCATAATTTGCTTATTTCATGAAGAAGAAGATAAGAGATTAAGTAAAATTATTTTACATGGGACTTCATTTTTAGTGATAGACTAATTTATTACCGATTAAAGTTTGTGAAAGCTGACATTGGTTTGCATAGGACGCCAGCTCCAGTCAATGAATGGGCCTCAGTATGTTTTTACATATTTGCTTGTATATATGTGTATGTGTATATCAAATATCTGCATCAGATATCAGATTCTGAAGATCCTTTTTTAAAAAAAATATTTCTGCAAAGAAAAATCATGTATGTCTACTATAGTATTTTAATAGGGAATTCAAAGATGCTCAAATACTTGGGAAATCTTCTGATGCATTCCCTTGCTCTGGAATCCTTGCTCTTTTGCCATAAGAATACACCTGAGCCATTGTAAAGGCTCTTTTTGGCTTGAACATGAGAGTTAGCTTAAATCCTATCCAGAATATACAAAAAGGAGAAGATGACTGCTCCTGCTGTAACTTCCATGCAAAAAGCTCCAAGTTGCAACACATTATGTGTCAGCTCCAAGCATTTACTTTCCGGCCAGATAAGGATAATCAGTTGTATAACTGTTTACCCATAAGGCCCTTTTAACAAAGTCTGGTACTCAGGAAGCAGCCCTGCCATGATGAATACTTCCGACCCCTACACTTTCAGTTCTTATTCACCCTGACTAGGAGCTAAAGCTATATGCGGAGTCCTTAACTTATGACCACAATTGAGCCCCAGATTTATGTTGTTAAGTGAGACATTTGTGAAGTGAGTTTTGCCCCCATTGTATTGCCACATTTGTTAAGTGAATCACTGCAATTGTTAAGTTAATAACAAGATTGTTAAGTAAACCTGACTTGCTTGTCAGAAAGGTTGCAAAAGGTGATCTCTTGACCCTAAGACAATGCAACCATCTTAAATATGAACCAGTTGTCAAGCATCTGGATGTAAATCACATGACCGTAGAGACGCTGCAAGGGTCATAAGTGTGAAAAACGGTCATAAGTCTGTATCTTTTTTTCAGTGCTTCAAACAGTCACTAAACCAGGGGTCCCCAAACTTGGCAACTTTAAGACTTGTGGACTTCAACTCCCAGAATTCCTCAGCCAGCATAGCATAGACTTTGTTAAAAGGGCCTTATGGGTAAACAGTTATACAATTGATTATCCTTATCTGGCTGGAAAGTAATAGCTGGCTGAGGAATTCTGGGAATTGAAGTCCACAAGTCTTAAAGTTGCCAAGTTTGAAGACCTCTGCACTAAGTGAACTGTTGTAAGTCAAGAAATACCTACAATAGACACCTAGAGTTGCTTCAGTTATTCAATTGTCTAATAAACCTCCAAATGGGGATAGCAGGGGGGAGATAGTTATGGGGCATAGGGACAGGTCTGGAAGTACTGGTAGTATTATTCCATGACATCAGCCAGCAGAAACCAACATAACTCTTCTCATTGGTGTAGCTAGCCCTGAATGTAGTAAAAGTGTGAAGGGCCAGATTATCCCTTTTTCCTCAATGAACCACTGGCATCTAGAGAACACTCTAAAAGCAGTGATTCTTTTTGTCTGAATTCTATTGAGTTCTATTGCATTGGCAATATACAATTGCTCCACCTTACAGTACGGTGAGTCAAAGGCAGAGCGAGGTAGCGATGTTTTGTCAGAGACCAACTAAGGCTTTCAACTGCAAAACTTGAATCGTGTTCATATTTTAAATGCTGTCTTAAGTCAGTTGTAAACCTATATTTCTTTGAGTGGGTTTGTTTGCCACTGAAACTATGAGTTAATAATATTTGTGTTGTTTCTATTGCTTTACTTGATCTGTATACATATATGTTTATAAATATACTCCTAAATGCACATGAACACATGTAATTTTTTAAAAGGTCAATTGCTTTGAAAACAGTTTTCTTGTAGAAAATATTTTCTCCTGTAGAACTATTATGCTGTATCTTGCTGACTTAGGAATCAAACAGTTCTCTCAATTCCAAAATTGTTATTTTGTCATAAAGGTCTTGAACTGTACTTAGCACATGTTAAATAAAATTAATATTTGCTGAAATTCTATTTTATTTAATCAGCTATTACTAATTCTAGAATTTTGTATTTTCTAATATTCTCCATGTAGATTCCAAAAAAGTAATGGGATGAACACAGCCTATCTATTCAGTAGAACCACATTACAACTTCATCCCTCCACATAATCATGTTAGTTGCATTGAAACAGTATTTGTTCTGAAATACTCAAAAGTATTTCATGAAATGTTCAAAAGAATGAATTGAAATTCAGGATGGTAATCTGCTGACACTGTGATTCTCATACCAGGGATATAGCACTGAAAGAGTTGCTGAATTATCTCCCAACAGTTTTCTTTCCAGGTGATTATGGTAGGAATTGTAGCTCAACCACATCTAAGTTCCCCATTAACTCCTAATTTATAGCTTTCATTGTTCACATGTTTCAGATATAAAGATATAAACATTTTAAACACATTTGTCTAATCTGGAGTCATTTGTCGCGTCGAGCGACCGGTCCGTTGATTCAATTTTCCAGTCTGTTGCTGAATTCCTTTCAAGAAATAATTTAGCGGAGCCCTCGCGAGGGTGAGTGCCAAGGCACAAAGAAAAAGACACAAAACAAACAGTTTCTTTAGGTGAGGAAACACATCGCGCCTGGGGCAGATGGAATTGTCCCGGCGGCCCCGATTGCTTTGCGCTGTCCCCTTTTATTGTGCTGATTCCAAAGACGGGGTGCGGGGGTGATTGCAGGAAACAAAGAAGTTACAGAGTTAATCATTAAAACCAAGATACGTGACACAAGGAGCAAACTACATGACTGATAGTTTTCAGGTAGACATGTCTTAATACCAAATACACAGTTTCTAGCTGACACAGACTTTTGTAGTTAATCCTGTCAGTTTCAGTGTAATTTGCCCTGAGTGGTGTACGTGCTGGGCAAGATTTGTTCTATGGCAAAATAGCTAAGGCAGAATAGCCACAATTCCTCCTTTTCTTTATTTTTGTGCTCATGATTCTAGGTAGAGTCCTTTCTCCTCCCGAGTAGTCCCATAAGGTGGCAACAAACCCTTCGGTTTGTTGATGCCTTGCAGAACCAACTCATACGAGGAAAAGTCCTCATCCCCCCAATCGTGGCTGGGCAGAGTTAACAAAATTTCTTTGGGAGAAAAGGAGTTAGTAGTGTCTATTTCCTCCTCTGACTCTAGGTCAGAGGACCATTCCAGCAAGGGTTTTTTGGCAAGATCTTTTGATGCAATGATAGATGTGAGAAAGCTAACCGATTTTTGAGTATTGTTAACTTCATTATCAAGGGTATTCAAACTATCTTTCAAAAAGGTAAGTAAGCGTCCTAGTACACATGGGCCAATAGTACAGGCAAGAAGCAATAGCACAAGAGGACCTATTAGGGCAGACAATAGGGTGGTTAACCAGGGAGAAAAATTAAACATGCCTTGATACCATGGCTGACCTTGTTGTCGTTCATTCTCTCTATCCTTCAAACGTTTACGTAATTCAGCCATGGAATCTTTGACAATTCCTGAATGATCAGCATAAAAACAACATTCTTCCTTTATTGCTACACATAATCCCCTTTGTTTAGAAATAACAAATCTAGACCTCTTCTGTTCTGAAGGGTCACTTCAGCTAGAGATGAGAGAGAAGTTTGGAGAGCAGAAATTGAAGTCTCTATGCGTTTGAGATCTTCATCTATTTGTAAACTGAGGATTGCTAACTGTTGATGACCAACAGCTAGAGCCGCTTACTCCAGTGGCTGCACCAGCGGCTCCAAGACCCAGCAATACAGAGAGTGTTACAGCTGTTATGACTTCTCGTTTCTGACGAAGGGGGAATTGTGGAGGTTCAAGTTCGTTAACAAGTTCCGACCCTGGATAAAAAGTAATCTTTGGGAGCAATTTTACCTGAATGCAAAAGGATCCCTGAGCAATAAGAACATCACCATGTGCACAAGCGGTGGCTCCAGTGGAACAGGCCCATACAGAATTATTACCTGGGATAAAGAATTGGCCCTTGAGGCGAGCCGTGATATTGCCATTGGAGGTGGTGTACAGAGGACTGTAGCCCCAATGTTAAGGTTTGATCTTTCTTTTGGTAGATATACATTACAGTGATACCCAGATGAAACATTCTGACAATATTGGGAGTAATTGGCAGGGATGTGTCCTAGGCAACATCCTTGACCGACTATATCAGTGATAGTGATGGAGGAAGTGTTCCATCGGCATTGTGTGTCACTGGTGGAGTTACTAATGGGTTCATTGGAAGCTACTGCATCGTAGAATGGTGGCAATTCAGATAAGCAAAGCCAACATTGATCAGTTTTGGATGAATCATTAAGTGTAGTTGCTAGCAATGTGAAAGAAGAATTGACCAACTGTACTAATGGATTCACCTGGATATTGGGTTTTTGTAGAAAGATTGATTTCAAATTGGGATTGGGACCAACATCATAAGTGGACATGGATATCGAGAGGCGAATTGTAAAAACATTCCTTCATCTCCTTGACCATCCCACTGACGCCCTCCCCAAGTAAACCCAACCATCCATTGTTTTTTGCAAGTGTCTTTCCTTGTGCAGTAAAAGTGATTATGAGTGGATTCATTCTCTGTCCGCAACAAGGCCATGGAGAGCAGGAGGCTGTGCTTGGGCACGGGTAATATGGATATAATCATTTTTGGTAGGTGCTTCCCACCAGATATGACCTGTGGATACACAACTCCATTTTTACAATATCTGTCAACTACCCCACCGCAGGCGGAACGAGAAGTGCCAGTACTGTGGGCAGGGCAAAAATATAGTCTATAGTTGTCAGCAGGTGCTGGAGAGCAGGAGCCTTGCTTGTCCCATGTATCAGCTTGCAATTTTTGTCTGCGAATTTTTCGATTCCTGTTCCCATTTCAGCAAAATCCATGAAAAGCGGAGGAAACCATGGCCATGAGTATAGTTAGTGGTGGTATTTAAAATTTTTCCTTGAAAGTCAAGGATAGTCCAGGTATAAGTTTGAGGTTGATGTTCATTTGTAGAAGATGATTGTATGCTTCGAGGAGTGCGACGATAGCCAAATCGTGGAATAGCATGAAACGCAGGCTGCTGGAACAAGGTAAGAGTCAATCGAGAGGAAGTGGCGAACCCCTTGACCATTTTTGTAATTTCACATTGGTATTGTCCAAAGTCACTGGGTTGAACTTTCCATAGGACTAATGTGGTGGCATGAAAATAAGAAGTAATAGAATAGTGAGTGTCCTCTGCAAGCAGTGTGTCATTACGGAACCAGCGCCAAAAGGTGCCCTTCTTCTTTATTGGAGAGCGTTGCAAACATTCCATGGCGTTAGAGATGGAGCTGTCACCGATGACTGCAGGATACCGAAGATGGCGAGCTCGAATGAGAGCCGTAGTCTTGCGATGAGTGTCGTCATAGATGAGGTGGCGTCTTCGCGCGACAGGTGGTTTGTAGCGATCAGGAACCCAGGAAGATGGATGATGCCATATGCAGGTGGTGACATCACAAGGTGGAAAGCAGCAACGAAGATGCCATCGTAGTTTGTCCCCAGGAAAAGGTGGCTCAGAATTAGCTAGAGAGGGCAATGTAAGGAAAACGGAGGATAGTGGAGGAGATGCCACTGAAGGAGTGGAAAGCAATAGAACAGTGTGATTGAAATAGGTGTGATTGTGGAAAAACCCCAAGCAAGAATAGGAACCTATAGTAAGCGGAGTGACATGTATAGTTAAAAAGATTAAACAAGGAGAATAGTAATAGTGAACAGTTATGTCAGAAGTAGGAGGAAGGAAACGACCGTTGTGTTGGAAAACATAATTACATGCAGGAAGGAGATTATCTTTAAAAACAAAGGTAACAGTGTCAGCAAGGAAAGCAAAAATAGCATCAGGAGATGCCCTAAATTGAGAAAAGACAGGAAGTATCGATATCAGAAGAAAGATTAGGATCAGAGTCAGGTTTGCCATGGTAAGGTCTGACACAGCGAGCAGGAACCCAAAGCACTCGATCAGGAAGTTGGACAGCAGCGTAACCCTTTCCCCAGGTGATGAGCTGTGCAGGACCTTTCCACGCAGGATCTGGAAGCTGTCTGAAATAGACAAGAGGACGGGAAGAGGGAACTACTGGCTTGGTGAAGTGGCGGGAAGCCGCCGTGGCAGGAGGAGAGCCAGTAAGATTGAGAAAGTTAAGAGTATAAAGACAAACATTTAAGATATTTTGCAACGTTGGGAGGTTCGGGGCCTGAGCCTTTTTCCCCAAGTGCCGATCAAGGGCTTGTTTCAAAGTTTGGTGCGATCTCTCCACAATCGCTTGACCTTGGCTGTTGAAGGGTAAACCGAACTTATGGGTAATGGCCCATTTATGACAAAAACTCAGCAAAGGGAGAGCTGACATAAGCAGGACCATTATCTGTTTTGAGAATTTTGGACATCCCAACGTTAGGAATGTTCGAATACAGTGATTAATAACATTTTTGGTAGCCTCTCCTCTTTGCAATGTAGCTATAATAAACCCTGAATAAGTATCTACTGATACATGAATGTATTTCCAGGGAGCAAAGGGAGGATAATGAGTGATATCCATTTGCCACGTATCACAGGCTTGAGTACCCCTGGGATTAACGCCTTCAGGGATACCTTTGGCCTGCAAGCTACATGTTGGACATTGTTGAATTATTGCCGTGGCTTCTTGATATGTAATTCCAAATTGTCGCACTAGGGCTTTCCTGTTTTGATGAAAATAATCATGACTCTCCCCAGGTGAAGGCTGTTGGAGAAGGGGAGAGGAGGCCATAATATTACAAGCCTCGTCTGCCATATGATTGCCTTCTGCTAGGAATCCAGGCAATTGCTGATGACTTCTGATATGGGCTACAAATAAGGGTTTCCCTCGTTTTTCAACAGGGTCTGAAGCTGCAAAAAAGTGTCATGAGAGAGGGAGGGGTAACAGGGGAGATATATGCATCGAAAATATGAGCAACCATCTGGGTAACATACATGCTATCAGATATGACATTTAAAGGTTGTTGTGAAAAAAGAGACAACGCCTAATAGGAAGGCAGCTAATTCAGCTTGTTGTGCTGATGTTTGTGAAGTAGTTAAACGTTTATGCCATTGAGCATTTTCGTACCATGTACATGCTCCAATATTTTTGAACCATCAGTAAATACAGTGAAGCTTTCCTTCAATGGCTGTTGGACAAAAGGTGATTGTAAAACAAAAGGAACTGTCCGCAACACCTGCAGTCATGAATCAGAGGGAAGGTGGCACGACACTTGGCCACACCAATCTTCCAACGCGTCCTGCAGGGTTGTGGAAGTCTGAAAAGAGGTTCCCATTGAGTGATCTTAAAAGGAATATACAATGTAAAAATATCCATTCCCATCAGGGCTTTGGTTCTCTTACGCCCTTTTTCTATAAGAGAGGCCATTTGCGCTGCTCTAGTGAAAATAGATGTTTTGGAGTGTGTGGTAGGTGTAGCCATTCCAAGATATGAAGATTTCTTGCATCTGATATTTGGACAATTATTGCAGTCAGTAGTTGATGAGTGGAAAGGATAGCAAGAGAAGGTGGTGTGTCTGTGAGTGCACGGTTTACCCATCGGGTGGCTAGGCTGTGTTTACTTGTTGTAAAGCCTCTAGGTGCTGATCTGAAAGATAGACCTTATCTGCTGGATTTTTCAATCCTACTAGTGCTTGAAAGAGTGGTGATAGCATATGTGTGGTTAGAGCAAGATATGGTCGAGCCCAGTTAATAACCCCAAGCACTGCTGTAATTGGACCAGCGTGGTTGGCTGGGGAAGTATGAGTGAAGGGATATGTGGAGATGCTGTGGAAGCTAAAACCTTGTGGCCTAAATATTGCATCGGGTAGTGAGACTGGATTTTTTCAGGTGCTATATGTAACCCTGCTTTTGCTAATGTGGTCAAGAGGATCGGGAAGGTTTTTGGACCGTCCCCTTTGGCCCATCGGCAGCGATTAAGATATCATCCATGTAATGATATACAAGAAAACTAGGAAATTGAGATCGATAAGGCCGCAGAGCCTCATTGACAAAAAAATTGACACATAGTTGGTGAATTTAGCATACCTTGTGGAAGAACTTTCCATTGATACCCGAGAGGTGGGTTTAGAGTTGTTAAGCTCTGGTACTGTAAAGGCAAAGATGATCCTATCTTTTTGTGCCAGAGGTATGGAAAAGAAACAGTCCTTTAAATCTATTATTATGAGATCAAATCCAGCTGGGATCAAATTAGGATTAGGCAGGCCACACTGCAGTGGTCCCATGGGCTGAAGAATGGAATTAATGGCTCTGAGATCGTTTAGGAGGGGCCATTTGCCAGATTTCTTTTTAATGACAAAGACAGGGGTGTTGTAAGGACTGGTGGATGGTTCAATATGTCCCTCTGTTAACTGTTGATGGACAAGAAGATGTAAAGCCTCCAATTTTTCTTTGGTGAGAGGCCATTGATCCACCCAAACAGGAATAGAGGTTTTAAGAGTAAGGGATAAAGGAGAAATAGACATTTAGATAGAAAAACAATGGTAGCTGAATATAAGCCTGAAATTGAGAGAGTAAATCACGTCCCCAGAGGTTACAATGTAGAGGAAGGATATAGGGTTTAAGATAAGCAGTTAAGGTAGAATGCTTAGTAGAAGCAGAGAGCCAATGAGAGCTGACCTTAGCAGCTTGGGCCCCACCTACGCCCTGCACTGAAGAAGCTTCTGTGAGAGACCAAGAAGAGGGCCATTCAGAGGAACAAATAACAGAAACGTCTGCACCGGTGTCAATCAGACCATCAAAAATGCGACCATTGAGTGTGACAGAAAGAGTGGGTTTTGAAGCTTGGACAGGCTGCTGTAATGCAAACAAGGAGAGAGGTTCAAAAAGAGGCAAAATTATAAGCGTAGCCACTACTGTCCCCTTTTTTAAAGAAAAGCAACGATCCCCGATTGCAGCCAAAGCAAGATTATTAAGAGCAGAAGAATCATATAAGTAAGGAGCAGCAACCACACCCTCTATGGTAAGGGAAGAATTGGGAATAAGTAAGACAGGTGTGGAAAGAGGCAGAGGTTTGAAAAGCGTTGTAGTTAAAGGAAGAGTAAAAATAGCGCCAGGATCATCATACACAAGATCCTCTAACAGCACAACAGGAAATGTTGTGGCAGGTAATTCAGCCTTTGTGGCGGGGTTAGCTGAAGACCCCTCAATTAGTTTCCCGAAGGCTGAGCGAGAGGAGGATTAGAACGACATTGTGAAGCCCAATGATAGCCTTTCCGGCAGCGAGGACAGATGGTTTGTGGCTTAGATGAGGGAGGTGGACCTCTGGTTTGGCCACGAAGAGCGGCCCCACCCCCTGGCATACGACATTGATTTTTAAAATGTCCGGGCTTGCCACAGTTAAAACAATTGCTGTTGCGTGTTACAGCGAAAGCATCGGGAGGAGAAGTGGAGGCGGAATTAGGATCCGGTAATGAAGCAGTGATAGCAGTAGCAAGCGTATTCATTTTATGAGTGGTTGTTCCTACAATTCTACAGAGTTGTAAAAACTCAGCCAATGTCACGCCTGGCTTATTAGCGACTGGCTGTAGAATTTTTTGACAGTCATGATTTGCGTTAGAAAAAGCCAATTTTATAAGTAACTCTTGTTTGGCAGTAGAATTATCTATCTGTCGATCTAGGGCTGTCTGAAGGCGACTGATGAATGAAGCATATGGCTCATCAGGATTTTGCATAATTTTCAAAAATGCTTGGGTGGACTGCGAATCTGAATCATCCACTCGCTTTAAGGCATTCATAGCACACATATGAATAATGGCAAAACTGCGACGGGGGGAATTTTGTTGTTGTGCTAGAGTAGAGGATTGACCTTTTCCCATTAAATGATCTACAGTTACTCCAGCAGGCAAACCCCTACGAATTTCAGCCTCAACACCTTTTTCATATTCAGATTGCCACACAACATATTGCGCCGGAGTCATAAGCATAGAGAAAAGCATTTTCCAGTCATAAAGTAACATAACAGTATTAGCGGTGACCAAAGAATCAAGTATTCCCGAGTAAAAGGAGAGTGTAATCCATAAGTTGTAACTGCATCTTTTATATTTTTAAAACTTTAAACTCAATGTTGCTGTGAACATTGCCTCCCGCTGCACCAGGGATAATAGTCATAGGATAAGCAGAAGGATCTTCTGTTTCTAAAGGCAGAGGTGATGACAGAAGATTAGTTATAATACCTCCCACAGGTTTCATCGGAGAAGGGTCAGGAAGAGAAGAAGGAGCGGAAGGAGAAGGAAAAGAAATGTCAGGATACGGAGGTGGTAAGGAAGAAATTGTGTCAAGATGAGCCGCAAGAGGCTTAGTAGTTTTTGAAGGAGAAGGAAATCAGAGGAAACAGGGGAAAAAGAGGTTTCAGGAAGAGTAGAAGGCGGATAAACAGTGGTTATAGCAGCCATTATCGCTCTCCAAGAAATGAGTATATCCATGGGAGCTCTAGGAATTTCATGTAGATATTTCCCTAATCTTTCCCATAGAGAATGGCGGAGAGTTCCCGCAGAGGGATAGGCTGGACAATGTGCCTCTATGTAAATTATAAATTTATTTAAAGATTTCTTAGAAATAGGGTACACAGTGGTACCATTGATTTTTGAAAGGAATTAGCCTTCTTCACCAAATTGTAAAGTTCGTCCCTATGTCCTGACGAAACCTTGGAAAGTGAGGAGCCCATTACTTACGTTCGTACAGAGCCTTTGCCAGGTGCGTAGAAATGGGAGTGAAGGCGATGCACCCCTAGACAGAAGTCACACCGTGAAACTAGAAAATTGAAGAATCCCGGACGAATCGAAGGATCCCGGACGAGCCCCCAGTTGTCGCGTCGGCGACCGGTCCGTTGATTCAATTTTCCAGTCTGTTGCTGAATTCCTTTCAAGAAATAATTTAGCGGAGCCCTCGCGAGGGTGAGTGCCAAGGCACAAAGAAAAAGACACAAAACAAACAGTTTCTTTAGGTGAGGAAACACATCGCGCCTGGGGCAGATGGAATTGTCCGGCGGCCCGATTGCTGCGCTGTCCCCTTTTATTGTGCTGATTCCAAAGACGGGGTGCGGGGTGATTGCAGGAAACAAAGAAGTTACAGAGTTAATCATTAAAACCAAGATACGTGACACAAGGAGCAAACTACATGACTGATAGTTTTCAGGTAGACATGTCTTAATACCAAATACACAGTTTCTAGCTGACACAGACTTTTGTAGTTAATCCTGTCAGTTTCAGTGTAATTTGCCCTGAGTGGTGTACGTGCTGGGCAAGATTTGTTCTATGGCAAAATAGCTAAGGCAGAATAGCCACAGTCATTCAGATGGATGGTGCTTCACATTATATAACCTTCTATCTTAACTGTGGTAGCCTGAAAGTATGTTGAGATCTAATGACAAATATCTAGGAGAGCCACTGTATGTCAGCAAGCTGCTCTGAGTCTCAAATACTTAATGATAAAGAAATAGCTGTGCATATACATATACTAGTTCAAAGCTGCCAAACTCCAGCCAATGGGCTGGATGCATCATGTGCTGGCCACGCCCATGCCCGGTTTAGCGAAGGGGGAAAAAGTTCTGATATGTCATGTGACGATGCCGTGACGGCGTGAGTTTGAAACCCCTGTACTAGTGGGTCAAATATTTTTAATCAAGGTTAATCAAATAAATCACAATGGCTGATTTGCACACATACTATTGTAATTATATTTGCACAATCAAAGCAAACAGCAGTATGACTTAGTGAATCCATCTGCTAACTTTTTACTTCTATGAACTTTGAGGAAAAAGGAGCATGAGTTTAGTTTAATCATAGTACTAAAAGGAACTTCTGAGCCTCAAAATATGGACAAAGGCACCCTCGTCTTTATTTATAAGCAGATGGTTTGCACAACCTAGCTGGTAACAGCCCTTGCCAGCCTTGTCATTTGTCTAGCAAGGACCCAACAAATTCATAGTATGTTTGCAATTTGGATATATTTGAAAGCAAATTTATCTTTGAATATTTGATTGAATATTCAGAAATTCAAAACAAAATATAAAATTAATTCTAAACACTGCCAGCCCATTTCTCTAAAACATGAACGTGTGTACAGTAACATATATTGTATTGTATCATGAAATAAGTTTTTCTGCCAAATTAAAAATGTCATTATCAGTCCAACAGCAATTTTATTTCTGTAACGGGCCTGGGAAAAATAGGGGAGTTTAGAAGATAAATGTGGAAAGTTGTTTAGCTCTTCAATCACTTCTGTCTTTTGCGACTTAAGTTAATGGGCATCGTTTTGTCAAAGTTGTCCATGAGATACTTTCTTAGCACTTCAGCTCAATCGTGATTCCTGACAGCCAGCTCCATTTTTCCTTTCCAGTTAAACTCAACATTTGCTGGCTCCTAGTTTTCTTACATAGTTCCCTTTGATAATAAAGCAGACAGCAGGTTTTTAGAAGTTCAAAATAGTCTCGTAGAAAATATTTTCACAGGTTACAGGTTATCAAGTTTTCCACTGTGCTGAATCAAAGTGCTATCCACCCATCCTTGCACTAAAGGAAAATATACCGGCCTAAAATTTTCTGACTTTGTTGCCTCTATTTTGCATCTATTGCCCTCATTTTATTTTGCTGCTGAATGGTGGTACAGAATCCTGATTTCATTTGTGCAGGGTATGTTAAACAAAGTAATTGGTGAAATGTTCTGTCCTGTCACATCTGCTTTCTTTCAGAATGCCACCAGACAGGAAGTCATCCATCAATCTGAACAGAGGCTTGAGTTTTTGACAGGTGCCTCTCTTTTTCAACTGCTCATGTCAAAGCATGAGAACACACCTCTCAAAACATTAAAGTCCTGCTATATTTGTCAAACCATCTTGGTATCCCTTGGAAGCTTGCCAAACAGGTATTGGAGAGGCTGAGGGGGAAGCACAGTAATGCAGATGAGAAGCTTTCTCAAAACCAGGCATCTCTACAGCGAGAAAAATTCACTTTAAGAGCAGGAATTCTGCATATTTCCCATGAGCTTCCTTAGAGATGGTCCTCATGGAAGGAAACATCTCAAAGAGAGTCTGATTGAAATGGCCTCCCAAGGAACTTATTATTTTCAAATTTGTTAAGCCCAATGTAACTAGCAACAAGGAAGTCTGTGGTTCAGACTTTACAGATTGACCTCAATAATTGGTATTAATAACCCCTATAAGTATTTTTACAATGATTTTAATCAACCACAGGAGAATGTGTCACTCCACAAACAGTACTGCAGAGGGTGGAACGAGGGCCAAGCTTAGAGTTCATTTCCATTTGATTAAAATTAAGCTTCTTTCATAAGACTACGGTACTGGTCAATTGTTTTAAAAATTATGACTTGGTAACTGTGTTTGGAGGGTTACGATTAAGAGTTGCATTTGAGATTTTCAGGAATCTACTCAAAGTCTCAGCTTGTCCAAATTCAAGCAAATTAATGTGAAGGTTTACAAAAACATTTTCTTTCAAATATGCAAGATTTCAACCACCGAAGGTGATGAGCGTTGGGGATAGTAGGAATTGAAATCCATCATCTTTAGCTGACGCTGGCTGAAGATTGATTCATAAAATGGATATTAGCACTGTTCATTGCAACATATTGTCTACACCTGTACCTGTTACTTTGTAGGGTAAAGGGCAACTTTATGGATACAATTTTATTTATGGAAAAAAGTTTAGCAGAAGATTAACCAATAAATCTTCCTGCATGCTGGCAGCACTGACTATACCAGAGTTATGTCAAGTCAGGTTCTAAATTCAGATTTAATGGACTTTGATGAAAATGTAATTCAAAAGGTTAATATATAAGAAATTTGCATGTATTTTGAAATTTATACATGGGGAATGGAATTGTTTCTGGAAGAAATTGAAGAACCTAAGCAGAAAGTCCTTTGGGTGCACTACTATGTAGCTGTAGCTTCCAAACAATTGTAAAGCAACCCGTCATTCTGCTGAAGTCTGCTGAAGCCTCATATAAAATGCTCAACTCTAAGTGTGGTATAGGAAATAGTGTCAGGCTTTTTTAACTGAATGAAAATAGCTCATTAAAATAAATGTGAAATTAGCGGCTGGCAAATACATTTTCCTGATTTTTTCCCATCTGCTTTGTTTGATGAAAATGAATTTCCTTTCTAATTACTTTTCAAGGAGAGAATGACAGTGAAACACTAATGGGAGGAGTGTTCTTGCACCTAAGTAACTAAGATGGACCAAGTCAATTTCATTTTATTGTACAATCATCTCTCCAACTATCTGGAGTCTCTTTGATCAGTCCCAAAAGAAGGCTTGGGAAAACTCATTGCAGATTCTTCAAAGAACTTTGGAGAAACTATCTATCTAATTTCTGTGGCCAGGAAGTTGTTGGAAAATTTCAAAAGGCTTTCTGTGCTTGGTTCTATATTAAGCCAAGAGGACAGGAATGCAAAATGAATTTTCCATCTCAAGTTCAATCCAAAACCATAGTACGGCCAAGTTATATTTTGTTGCTCTGTATGCAAAAAGCCTTTTTAGGAAAAATGCTTTGCATGTAAACATTTAGAAGAAACAAATACGACAGGTGCTGGCTGTTGTGTGGAAGCCACTGCAAGTTCTTCTTCCCCACTCTGAAGTTAAAAATACATCCTATTACAGCAATATAAAAGTCAAGATTCTGTGCCTGAAAAATTGAAAAGCCAGGTTTGTAGAGTATTCAGATGTGACTCTGGGACAGACAAGCCTCCTGGGATAGCTAAGATTTAATTATCAAAAGTACTGTAGAGAAATCAGAGGAACTATTAGAAATATCATTGAAATCAATTTCCAATGTTAAAATGGGTGGCCAAAGTGGTGCAGCTGAAATGCTACCCAAATGAGGAAGCCTTTTTTTTTAACCACAACTTGCTGATCTCTAGATTAGCAGGAAATTTGAGGTATTAACTTGAGAGAGTTTCTGAAACTTACAAGATGTGAGTTCGATACTCAACCTACTCATTAGCAGAGGAAGCTACCTAATATTGTATTAAGGCCATTAGTGAAAATAGCTCAACATTTTTTGTTAGCCTGGATGAGACAGCTTTAACTCACCTTCATCAGGTATTTTGTATTATGAAGGGGTACAATTTATCTCTTTGGGTTGATGTTCCTCTTGGCTGATAACTTTCCTTAGCAATACAGACATTGGTCTACTACAATATTTTGGAAAAGAACCCTGCCATGTTTATTTTCTAAATTTTTAAGACAAATTCTAGGATAAAATATTCTATTTTACATTTTATAATAAAAAATTCTAGGATAAAAAATGGTGGGGGTGGGAGTTGTTTTTTTTTTGTTTGTTTGTTTGTTTTCCCAAATTTTGTTCTATTGTACTTTACTAATTTATTTGATTCTTTTTGTTAGTTCTTACTGTTTTTACTTTTATTTTTGTTTTAAATACGATTTTACATTGTGTAAGCCACCTCAAGTCACCATGGGCGAATAGGTCGCAATATAAATCAAACAAATAAAATAAATAAATAAATAAAGAAAGAAAGAAAGAAAGAAAGAAAGAAAGAAAGAAAGAAAGAAAGAAAGAAAGAAAGCATGTGAGACACATCACTGCTTCTTAAGAGCAGTGACCTCAACACAGGTATTAATAATTGTTTAAATAGCTCCAGGGATCGGCTCTGTCACCATCCTTGTTACAATGCAATTATAAGATACTGAAACTAGTAATTCTGCAAAGACATTTTAACATATTAACACTGTCCTAAACTTAACCTTGAAAAAAAAAGTGCAGCAGATAACGTATTTTTAAATAACAGCTTTGTAAGAAATAATAACAATAATACAGAACATTTGCATAATGATATTTTGCATATTGTGAATAATGGCTAATAATTAGCTTAATTTTTATTATTATTTTAAAAGAAAATTGCTTTTTCTTGTTTGCAACCACTATTATGAGTCAGTAATGTTGGACTCCTGCTATGAGGAGGGGGGAGAGATTAACTATCAATGGAGACTGCTACTCCTCGTTGCATGGGTGTTTAATTAAGCTTCCAAGTTAGCAGACATGCAGAACATGAAGAAACAAAAAAAAAAAACACATAATTTTTTTAGTCTCTTGTTTTTGTGTGAGATGGTGCCTGATCAGATCAAGCTCACTCACCACATGCTATTCTCTGAAACCATTGCTACATAATCATAAGTTTTACAATTTTAGAACAGACAGAGCAGTGACAGAAGATAATTTTCCACTTCCTAGTCTGGCATGTATATCACAAAGTGCAACTTAAAACCACAACTTGTACAAATTGATTTTTTTAAAAAATGAATCAAGCTATTTTGTGCTAATACTGTAACAGTGGTGGGATTCAAATTTTTTTTACTACAGGTTCTGTTGGGCATGGCTCGATGGGCATGGCAGGGGAAGGATACTGTAAAATATCCAGTCAGAGGTGGTATTTGCCGGTTCTCCTAACTACTCAAAATTTCCTATCGGTTCAGAACTGGTCGGAACCTGCTGAATACCACCTCTGTTAACTGTAGTCTTAAGAAGTTGAACAAAGAAAAACCAAAAAGATATTGATTGTGCTCTCTCTACTGTTCAACCATTATATCTCAATAAATGAATACAGAAGTGAACATTTTAAGTCACTTCTATATGACAGTCTTTCATGTGTTAGATATCCAATCAAAGTGCAAAATTAAAATGGAATCCAAGACAAGGGGCTTTAAGTTATTGGTACAATACCCTGTGTTAATAGGAAATATAATGTATGAGCCCTAACATATTTATTATGAGTCAATGTGCATTCATCAGATGTATGAAATATCATCCAAAATTAGCAAACATACAGTATTCAGCCGCATTCAGTTATATATACTGATGCAGGAAAAAAATGGGAAAAGAGCAATGAGATATGAAAATAATAAATACAAAACTGTCATAAATATAAGTCAGTTACCAAGCACCTGAATTATGATCACATGACCATAGGGATGCTGCAATAGTCATAGTTGTGAGAAACAGGCATAAGTCACTTTTTCTAGTCCCATTGTAACTTTGAACTGTCACTAAATGAACTGTTGTAAGTCAAGGACTACCTACAATGTAACAGAATTATTACAGGAATAATTAAATAGACGGAACTGGTAGGTTGATTTACATATTTAGTGCATTAAAAATCCACAATTCCAGTTAAAACCACAGATGTTAAAAATAAATTTCCTAGATAAATCTTGAATCTCTTTAGTTTAAGCAAAGATTAACAAATAAGCTCTGTGCTTGACAATTTGCCTCCTTACAATTTTCTAGATAGGTTAGAAGTGGCTTGCTACAGAAAAACTTATGGGAAGTTATAAAATATCCTGGAAGAGTTAAGTTTTTGTTTTGTTTTATATTTTATTTTATTGCCATTTCTGCAGTCAAACTAGCTAGTTGAATTGAGCTTATCAACAGTAACCCTGCAGAATGCAGTATTTCCCTGCATCTGGGAGGCCATGGTTGATGCCAACAGTCCTTCAACCTTCCCCCTGAGAAGCCCTTCGGATCTGAAGATGATAACTATCACCAGTCTCCAAGTTTCCTTTCTGGGCAAAGACTATTGAAAGAGTGGTTTGGGACTGACTAGAGCGCATTCTAGAAGCAAGTTATTTGGACCCTAAGCAGTCAGGGTTTAGACCTGGATATTGATCATTGCTTGATTTTGTTCATGAGCTGTGTTGGGACTTGGATGGAGGTAACAGGTGCTTGTTCTAGTCCTTTCGGATCTCTTTCTTTAAAAAATATTATTGGCTTTTAAAACAAACATAAACAAACAAAACATAAAAACATCTAATCATCTTCCATATATGTACATACAGTGTGCCGGTTGGTTTACAAATTGTTTTGTGGTTCCATTTGATAGTCTTCAATTATAATCATATTGTATATAATCTCATATTTTCAATCAATATATTAAATACATTAATATCATTATTAATCAATCGTTTGACTATACTTTTATTCATACGTTTTCCAAAATGATCATATTTTACTTAATTTGTTTTATGACAATTTGTATTATCATCCCAGATCTATTCTAGAATCATTTTGTAGATATAATAAGAAAAGAATACATCTTTATATATTTATTATTCTCTAAAAGTCTACCTATTTCATTACTATATTTTATTGTCTAACCATTGATAGAATAGATCCCAAATTTTATAAAATTGTTTATCATCTTGTTCTCTAATTTCAAATGTCAATCTATTCATTTCAGCACATTCCAATATTTTCTTAATGATTTCCTCCTGCGATGGTATTTTCTCATTTTTCCAGTTTTTAGCAAATACAATCCTAGCCGCTGTTAATATATTTACAATCAGGTATTTCAAGTCTTTCAGGTAAAATTCTCAATAAAAATATTTCTGGTTTCAAATCTATATGCATTTTGTCATTTTTAGTCCAGTATTTTTTAGCATCCGCACAAGTCTGCCACATATGGTAATATGAGCCAGGTGTCTGATGACATTTCCAACATTTTTTGGATTTATTCTTGAACATTCTTGCTATTCTTGTCGGGGGAAAGTGCCACCTGTAAAACATCTTATACAAATTTTCTTTATATGCTGTTGACATTGTCATTTTATAATTTTGAGACCACAATTTTTGCCATTTCTCTAGATCAGGGGTGGGCAAACTTTTTGGCTCGGGGGCCACATTGACTTTTAAAATTTGACAGATGGGCCGGGTCAGCACAAGATTTTTTGGGAATCGCCCCCCCTCCCCCCCTCTTCTCCTCCTTCCCCTCCCCTCGGAGGCCCCCTGAGTCAGGAGTTGCTACCGGCGGCATGGCTCCGCGCGGCTCCAGTCCCGCGTTGCCTCGGGAAGGGAAAGGCAAAAAGGAAGAGCTGTGGCGGTGCTTTGCAATGGGAGCAGCGGCACCGGAGGCTCAGGCTCAGTGGCTCCTGGTTTTGCCTTTTCCTTCCCAAGGCAACGTGGGACTGGAGCCGCACGGAGCTGCGCCGGCGGTAGCAACTCCTGAAAGCCCCAGCCGGACACCTGAGCGGAGCCCGGGCGAAACTGCCTGTTGCTGCTGCCGGAGCACCGCCGGGTCACCTCCTCCAAGCAGCCTGCCCGCCCACCGGGCTTCCCCTCTGCCGTGCGGCTCGGGTCCAGGCGCGAGCGCCCGCGAGTTAAAAGGAAGCCGAAAGTTGCTGGGAAGTTGCTCGGGTGCTGGGAGCAGGCTTTTAAAGTGCCACCCGAGCAAAGTTTAAGCAGCCCGTCCGCCCGCCGGGCAGAACCCTTCCTGCTCCTTGGCGGGAAGAGCGCTCCAGCCTGCAAACTTTGCCTTTGCAAAGTTTAAGCCTGGAAGCCCGGAAACCCAAGCAACTTCCCAGCAACTTTCGGCTTCCTTTTAACTCGCAGGCACTCGTGCCTGGTGGAGGGGAAGCCCGGAGCCTCCTCCAAGCAGTCCGCCCGCCCGCCGGGCTTCCCCTCCGCCACACAGCTTGGGGCCAGGCACGAGCGCCCGCGAGTTAAAAGGAAGCCAGAAGTTGCTGGGAAGTTGCTTGGGTTGCCGGGGCTTCCAGGGCTTTGCAAAGGCAAAATTTGCAGGCGGGAGCGTCTTCCCGCCGAGGAGCGGGAAGGGTTCTGCCCGGCGGGCAGGGCGGGCTGCTTGGAGCGGGCTGCTGTGTGGCTCAGGGCGGCGCGAGTGCCCACGAGTTAAAAGTTGCTGGGAAGTTGCTCGGTGCTGGGAGAGGCTTTTAAAGTGCCACCCGAGCAAAGTTTAAGCAGCCCGCCCGCCTGCCGGGCGGAACCCTTCCCGCTCCTTGGTGGGAAGACGCTCCAGCCTGCAAACTTTGCCTTTGCAAAGTTTAAGCCTGGAAGCCCGGAAATCTGAGCAACTTCCCAGCAACTTTCGGCCGTTTTAACTCGTGGGCGCTCGCACCTTGCCCAAGCCGCACAGCAGTCTGCTCCAAGCAGCCCGCCCCGCCCGCCAGGCAGAACCCTTCCCGCTCCTTGGCGGGAAGATGCTCCAGCCTGCAAACTTTGCCTTTGCAAAGCCCTGGAAGCCCGGAAAACCGAGCAACTTCCCAGCAACTTTAGCTCGTTTTAACTCGCGGGCACTCGCACCTCGCCCGAGCCGCACGGCGGAGGGAAGCCCGGAGCGCCGCCGGTCGCCTCCTCCAAGCAGCCCGCCTGCCCGCCCGCCCGCCGGGCTTCCCCTCCGCCGCGCGGCTCAGGGCCAGGCGCGGCGCCTGCGAGTTAAAACGAAGCCGAAAGTTGCTGGGAAGTTGCTCGGGTGCTGGGAGCAGGCTTTTAAAGTGCCGCCGAGCAGGACCGCCGAGCCGGGAAGCGGGGCACCAAGGCAGGGCAAGGCTCCACCAGCAGCAGCCTAGCTTTAGGTGGCTCCAAGCAGCCCGCCCGCTCGCCGGGTGGAACCCTTCCCGCTCCTCGGCGGGAAGACGCTCCAGCCTGCAAGCTTTGCCTTTGCAAAGTTTAAGCCTGGAAGCCCGGAAAAAAAAAGAGGATCGGCGGGGACTCACCTTCGGAGAGGTCGCACTCGAAGGTGATTTCGAACTCCCAGCTGAGGCCTTTGCAAATTTCTTTTCTTTCCTACCCCTAGATCGCTCCGCACTGTTTTGCAGCTTTGGGGGCCATGCGGCACAGGGCAATACGGCAATACGGCCCAGCAATTTTTTTTCAGGGGCGGGCGGATTGGACAGACCAATGGCAGCGATTTTTTTTCAGGGGCGGGCCGCATTGGACAGACCAACGGGCCGGATGTGGCCCGCGGGCCGTAGTTTGCCCACCCCTGCTCTAGATCAATCCCATATCCAAAATTCTTCCCCCAAGCAATCATTGTTTCTTTAACTTGTTCTTCTTCTAGTTTAATTTCTAATAAATATCCATACAATTTTTTAATCACCTTTTCATCAGTACCTGTCAAAATCTTATTTAAGTCAGTCAGTTTATCATAGAAACCTTCTGTTTTAGAATCTTTATCATACCTTGAGTGTATTTGCGCATATGAAAACCAATTCATCTTTATACCTTGTTCCTCTAGTTTTTGTATAGATTTAAGTTTACCCTTTTCATTCAATATTTCACCATATCTAACTGTTTGTTCCTTTTTGTATATTATAGGATAAGAAAATGCTTCAATAGTTGATAGCCAGACTGGAATTTTCAAATAACATTGTCTTTTAATCTTCTCCCAATTTAACCACTGAGACTCCCGTATATAATGTCTTCTAAAGTACCCCTGTGTTTTAGTTCCCTTATACCATAAAAAAGCATGCTGCCCCAACAACAGGTCATGTCCTTCTAATGTCAACAATCTAGTATTTCTTAATGTTATCCATTACTTAACCCACATCAAATGTGTAGCTTGGTAATACAACTCCCAATTAGGCAAACCAAATCCTCCTCTTATTCTAGCATCTTGCAAAAGTTTTAACTTTATTCTCGCTTTCTTACCTTGCCATATATATTTCAACACAATTTTATTTAAATCTTCAAAGTAATCTTTTCCAAGCCTAATTGGAATTGTTTGAAACAAATATAAAATTCTGGGTAATATATTCATCTTGATTGTTGATATTCTCCCTATTAATGACTGTTGTAAATTTTCCCATTTCGCCAAATCTAGCGCTATCTGCTGTTTAAGTTTGATATAATTATTTTCTTTTAGTGTACTGCATCTTGCTGTCAAATATATCCCCAAGTACTTGATCTTATTCGTGACCTGAATTTTCAATAGGTCTGCCAGTTCTTCCTTTTGTCTTGATATCATATTCTTTGTCAAGATCTTTGTCTTATCGTTATTTATTTTCAAACCAGCCACCTTTCCATATGTCTGTATCTTTTCTATCAATTTTGATGCTGTTTCTAGTGGGTCTTCTAAAATAAAAACCAGATCATCTGCAAATGCTTGCAACTTAAATTCTTCCTTTTTAATTTTCATCCCTTTTATATTCTTTTCATCTCTAATATTTCTCTTTAGCACTTCCAAAGTTAACACAAACAACAAAGGTGATAATGGGCACCCTTGTCTTGTTCCTTTTCTTATATCGATAGATTCTGTCAGTTCTCCCTCTATCATTACCTTTGCCGTCTGCTTATGATATATAGCTTCTATTGCTTGAATAAATTTTCTAGCACAGCCCATCTGTTTGAGCAGTAATAACATGAATCGCCAATTCACATTATCAAATGCCTTCTGTGCATCTAGAAATATCAAAGCCATTTGTTTTTCGGGATGTGCCTCGTAGTATTCCAAAGTGTCCAAGATTACTCTCATATTGTCTTTGATTTGTCTCTTTGGCAGAAATCCATTTTGGTCAGGATGGATAAAATTATTTAAATATTTTTTAAGTCTTTCTGCCAATATTGAAGAAAATATTTTATAATCTGCGTTTAGTAGGGAGATAGGTCTATAGTTCTTGATTTGTAATGGATCAGTCTCCTCTTTTGGAACAAGTGTGATATAAGCTTCTGACCATGATTTAGGTATCCTCTTCTTTAACATAACTTCATTCATAACTTCTAGCAATGGAAAATTCAATGATTCTTGTAATGTTTTGTAAAATTCTGCCAGAAGTCCATCTGGGCCTGGTGCCTTTCCATTATTTTGTTTCTTAAGTGCTTCAGTTAACTCCATCATCGTTATATTGCTTTCTAACATTGTTTCAATCTCTTTAGGTATCTGGGGTAAATTAGCATTCTGTAAATACTGTTTAACTCTTTCCTCATCAATATTCTCTTGTGTGTGTAGTTTCCCATAAAAATCTTGAATAATTTCCTTCTTCTCTTTACTACCAGAGCAAACTTGGCCTTGGTCAACTGTTAATTGCAATATTTTCCTTTATTCTTTCTCCTTTCTCAATTTATATGCTAACCATCTACCTGGTTTATTTGCATCTTCAAAATAGTTCTGTTTGGGACCTCTAATTTTTTGTGCTAATTCTTCTTTTTCTATTAGACCCATTTTATGTTTGGTTATATCCATTTTTAACTTAATGTCCTTTCTCTGTGGCATTTTCTGTAGCTCTTTTTCAAGTCCTTTATACTCATCTTCTAATGCCTTAGAGGCTAATCTTTTCATGGTATTTCTTTTCCTTGTATAGTCTATTATCAAGCCTCTGGCATATGCCTTCATTGTATCCCATACATTCTGGATTGATGTATCTTCTTTTTTGTTTTCTCCAAAGAAAAAGGCTAATTCTTTTTCCATCCACTGTGTGAAGTCTTTCCCCTTTAAAATAGTATTATTTAACGTCCATCTAGATCTTCTTCTTTGTCCTTTCCATTTAATTGTCATTGGATTGTGATCTGCCCAAGTACTTGTTTCAATATTTATTTCTTGAATATTAGTTAACAATTCTGTTGACATCCATATCATATCTATTCTGGACCATGATAAGTGTCTATTTGAGTAGAAGGTGTATTGTTTAGTTTTAGCATTTCTTTCTCTCCATGTATCTTTTAAGTTTATTTGAATGTAAGTTTCTCGGGACCATCATTACAAATAACCTGACCTGGAGTGCAAACACCGCTGCTTTAATTAAGAAGGCACAACAACGGTTGTATTTACTAAGGATTCTTAGGAAACAACAATTGGCTGAGAGTCTACTGACTACCTTCTATCGGAGTTCAATTGAGAGTATATTATCCTACTGTCTCTGTGTATGGTTCTCGAGCTGCACAGTGGCAGAGAAAAAGGCAATTCAGAAGGTGATCAAGACGGCCCAAAACATCATTGGCTGCTCACTCCCCTCTTTGGAAGAACTGTATAGGAATAGACGTAAGAGGAAGATACTTAATATATTGAATGACTCCTCTCATCCGGGACATCAGCTCTTTGAACTATTACCATCGAGAAGGAGATTTAGGGTATTAAGAACAAGGACGACCAGATTTAAGAACAGTTTTTATCCAAGTGCAGTTTTGAGTTTGAATGCAGGGTCATAAGATTTTTGTGGAATTAAATGGCTGAGAGTAATGGGGTATTTACATTTTTAAATTGCATAGAGATGATTGTATGGTTGGTTGTGTTTAGTTTAATTTTTTTTTCTTTTTAGTGGTGTTTGTCCAGTTTTTACTTTGTGGAAGAGCACCTCATTTCGTTGCACCCGCTTGCGAGTGTAATGACAAATAAATTCTTATGTCTCTCTTATTTCATCTACCATTAAGATTTAGGAAGAGTGTTTCTATTTTGCTTTATTGTTTTCTGTGCTGTGTAGTCCAGTTTATTGTCTACAATTCCATTAAAATCTCCCATCATAACTATATTAACATAGCCCAGTTCAACTATTTTCATATGTAATTTTTTATAGAATTCTTCTTGATTGTCATTCGGGGCATAGATTGCAATCAGGAGTGTTTTCGTATTATTGTCCATTATTTCCACCATTAATATTCTTCCGTCGTCATCAGTAAAATCAATTTCACTGAGATGGTCTCTTTAATATATAAAACCACTCCTCTTTTCTTACATTGTGTCAAGGAAGTGAATATTTTCCCTAATTTTGGCTGTATCAACAATTGTTCATATTGTTTTTTAATATGCACTTCTTATAGGCAGATTATATCAAATTTTAATTTCTCTAATTTATGAAAGATTTTCCTTCTTTTAACGGCTGAGTTAAGTCCATTTATATTAATTGTAATCAATTTTTTCTCTTCCATGGTTATATTTTGTAACTAGGTTTGACAGCTCTCATGGATCTTGGTTCACATTGTTCTTTGGCTTCCTCCTTTCCACCTACTGCACCTTCTTCTTTTTCAGTTGTCATTTGGGAATCCTCTTGGAATTCAATTAGTGAAATTTCTTTTTCTGCCTCTTCCTCCCCTCTGAAAAATTCTGTGTAAAATGATTCAGCTTTCTCAATTGAGTCAATTCTATATCTCTGTTCTTGCCATGTAAACATTAAACCTTCTGGAATCAGCCATCTATAATTCATCTCTTTTTTAAGTAACAATTTGGTCAAGAATCGGTATTCTCTTCTCATCTCTCTCACTCTTCTGGGTACTTGTTTCAAGACCACAATCTCCTTATCTTTGTATTTCAATGTTTTCTCTCTTGCCACTTGCAATATTTGCGTTTTAATGGCTTTCTTTGTAAATCTGATGTGAACTTCTCTTGGTAAGCTATTTCTCATCGCATATCTTGTAAAGACTCGATAAACCTCATCTATTCCATCCATCATCTTCTCTTCAGTTATTTCCAAAGCTTCAGCCAATATTTCTATCATTATCTCAGCTAGATTTTGTCCTTTTTCTTCCTCTATGTTTTGGAATCTAAGATAAAATTCTGATCTGTCCATCTCCCATCTCAGCATACCACTTTTATCTTGTTCTACTACAGTTAATCTGTTATCAATGTCTCCAATCTTCTTGTCTCTTTGTTTATCTTCTTCTTCAATTTTTTGGAGTCTCTCATCATACTTCATCATCATTTGTTGGATGTTCTCCACTTTTTCATCGGTTTTCCCTGTTCTTTGTTCAATGTTCTCTGTTCTTTGTTTAATGTTCTCTATTCTCTTTTCAATATTCTCTGATCTTGTTTGAATATTTTGAATTCCTTGCATTATCATCTGCAGGGTCACTTTTTCTTGTTCTTTTTCTTGCCTTAATATTGTCTGTATTGAACATTGTCCTCCAGATGGTGGAGAGGAAGAAGTGGAAGTTGAAGAACCAGGAGCTGTTAATTTCCTACTCATTTTGAGGAGTTCAAGATCTTCAGGTTCTTTTAGACCTTAATCCAGTTGTAAAATAACCAATTGCAGTTCCAAATAAAAATAGTAGGAAAAAAGTAGGAGAATGGTAAGAAAAGAGAAGCCAAATAGTAATAACAATAGAAAAAGAAGAAACAATTTCTTCAGGTTCTTGTATACCTTAATCCAATCAGTTGGTTAGATGACAGTCAAAATTCAAAAATGATGGAAAAGACCATAAACACACCATGAACACACACAAAAAAGAAAAAGTTGTAAAATCCTAAAAAAGGCTAAAAAGTGAAGAAAAAGGCTAAAAAAGAAAGGAAAAATTCTTCAGGTTCTTCAACACCATAATCCAATTAAGAGGTCTCAAATATAAAAGTATGTATAAACATAAACCAAAAGAAAAAGAAAAAAAAACCCAATATGGAAGGTAGATGGAAAGACAAAAATACCAAGAAGGGAAAGAGAAGAAAAAGGCTACTCCCTTAAAAAGAAAAGGAAGGGAAGCATTAATACTAAACCTTTTCCTTTAAAATAAAAAGCAGACGTAGAAATTTAACTTCCAAAGACAAGAAAAAAACAAAAACAAAGACAAATTCCAGAGAGCCAAAAATCCAAATAGCTATTGCAAAAAAAAGTAAACTGATGATGAGGGGTAGCACAACTTAAAAAGAATAAAAAGAGCACACTGCACTTTGTTTAATTATCCAAGGCTCTTGTTATAACTCTCTTCTCCAAAGACTTATCACCTTTTCTTTTCCTAAGCTTCAACACCAGACTCCAGCTGTTGATAGAAACCCAGAAGAGCACCTGTAATAATACTCTCCCGTGCTCTTCCTTCTTATCAAACAGGCAATGTCCTTGAAACAAAGTCTCAGTTCTTTCTCAGCTTTGTCTGGTCAAAAGAAAAATAGAATATTTCCAAGCCTCTGATTGGCAGTGTTACAAAGTTTCTTTAGCCTTCACTTTCCCCCTCCTTTTCTAAGCAAAATATAATAAGAATTAATTTAAAAAAAAGAAAAAGATATTTAAAAAATAACTAAAAGGGAGTCTCTGGCTTAGAACATTATAAAATCAAAAAGGAGAGAAGAAGAATATATAAAAAGAAGAAAAAAAAACCAGTCCAGTTTCAAAATATAAGATCATGTGTAAAAAATCCAGCAATGAGAAAAAAAAAATACTTTGACATTCCTGTTTGAAATCGCCGCTTAATCACTTCTGTCAAAACTTTTACAGATTCTTTCTTTCCCTTAGGGTGTCCTTTCAAGTCTTAAAGTAAAGAAAAAGTTCTCACCAAACCGGCACACTCTCTCTTTCCGTTCTCTTTTGTTTCGGAGCTGTCCCAACTTCAGCAGCTTTAATGGCTGCCTCTTTGCCGCTGGCAAAAAGAGCTTCTCCTGGATCTACCAGGGACTTTGCAATATCCCTGGGATCGACAGGATGCACTCTTTACACTCACCGTCTCTTCGGGACAGTTTAGATCAACTTGGACCATCCAGGAGCAAAGATATCGGCAGCAATCTCAGACCTCCAAGATCGCATGCCGCATCGTCACGATGCGCCCTCCCTTTTGGATCTCTTTCTGGCCTTCAGTACCATTGCCTATGGAACTATTTGCACTTATAATCCCCATTTTTTTCCCCTCTGGATGGGGTTACACTGCCTCTCAAGCACGTTGATGACATGAGGGATCTCCTTGTTCAGCAGTCCAGGCCAGCAGTCACTAGCCCAGCTTCAACTGGAATGTCAGTTGTGGCCTTATTTGGGATGGGAGAACCTGACCACAATGGTTTATACCTCATCACCACTCACTTACCTTAGTGTAATGCACACTATTTGGAGTTGACTTTCAAGACCGCCTGGAAACTTCAGTTGATGCAAAATGTGTGGCCTGGGCATCTATTACATGTCTTTTGCAGGCCCTGCACTGGCTTCCTATTAAATTCTAGGTGCACTTTACAGAACTGGTCATTATATAGTCCTTTATAAAGTCCTTCACTACTTGATGCTGTGTTACCTGCAGGATTTCACCTCCCCAATAGAATTGAATCATTTCCATGGCAGCCAGTTCTCCCTCATTTGCAGGACATTGGTAGAGGGATGAATCCTGGAAGAACTTTTTGTGATGAAGCTGGCCCTCCTTTGTCTCCAGCATAATCCACCTTCCTGGAGATGTTTGCAAGCAGTTATTTTCAGAGAGCTTTGGAAGTCTGACACCATGCATTATGGTTTTTTGTTTTTTAAAAAAATCTGTATTATTGTGTTTCATTATTGTAAATCAGAGATAATTTTCTTGTGATTGCAGGATATAAACCTGACAAACTATTAATATTTCTTATTTTGAACAATTAATATAAATTGTTGAAAGTACTGTAAATGTTGCTATAATACTAACATTTCTCCTATTAAAAACAGGCATATTGATTAAATATGTGAAATGACCGTTTTTCTATTTTGTTGCAATTAAATTCATTTGGACTTTGTTTAAAAAATAGACCTTTAATTTTGATGAAATACCTTCATCATATAGTTTCATTTGCTGTACCTCACACTGGAACTAATCTAATAGGAAAGACTTTGGGATATAAAAAATAAAACACTCTGCCTCACATAAAAAATGGATTATTTCCTTGAAATGACTCCTGAAAATTTCATGGATAGCCAAGAAAGCAAATAAATAGATTATTGAACCAATCAAGCCAGGATTCTCATTCAAGGCACAAATGACCACACTCAAATTATTCTATTTTGGGCACAGTATACAAAGACCTAACTCTCAGAAAATTCTATTGTTGAGAAAGATAGAAAGGATGGGAAGTCGACCAGAAGCAAGATGGATGCACTAAGGTACAGCAGTGATGGGTACATGTTGGAAGAAGCTGAAAGACCAGACTGAAGGGTTTTTCAATAGTATTTTACTAACACTATATATATACATATCCTTTGATTTCTCATTGACTGTTGACAATAAACAATGTTTGTAAGCAATGTTTAAGTCAGCATCAGATGACTATAGTATTTGACCTATATTGGCTTATTTATTAATCCATGTCCCATCTCGCTATTCAATGCTGTACTGTAGATATTCTTGCCTTTAGGTTCACTGTCCTTTAGATTCCAATTTAATATGTTGTATTCTGCAAATGAGATGGGCCATGCTGTTGTTCTGTGGAATATAGCAGTCTTAGTTTTATTTCTGTCTGGGGAGATTATAACCAAAGAAGTAAACCAAGTGCTAATATACTCATTCAAGAACATTCACATGAAACAGTTTATGTTTATTTCAATAATGACACGTTGAAAAAGTTATGGACAGAATACCTTGTTAATATAAAGTCTCTAGTATTGAAAATGCATCAAAACTAGTGATCAATGAGCTATGCTCAAATGTAGGGAGGCATTACAGTGATTTAGAAGTATACGGAAAAATAGAGTACAACTATTTTCTATTTCCAGAGAAGCTTCTGCTTTTCATATGATTATACAGTTGCTTTGCATTAATAAACTATATACAAATGATACCACAAAAAGTAATCAACAAATATAAGTAAAAATACATATGTATATAAACAGTACATCTGCTTGAGCAATGTTTGTTTTTGTATCAGAAATCCAGAAGAAGTGAATCATTATTAGTAATGAGCTAACTTGATTTCAAAATGTAAACATGATTCAGCTTTTCCAGCACATCAAATTTGCTCTCAAAAGCATACATTCTATTAGGCTGGTGATAGATGAGGTGAAATAATAAATAATCCAAGAACACAAACACCTACCTGTTTTTAGTGTTGAAAGCTATGTTCTATTGCTATGACACTATTTTTTAATATACATTTAGCCTGAATTAACTGTTACTATTATTTTACATGTATAATACAAATAGAAATAGTTATCACATTTACAGGTTGCCTAAATGCTTCATCTGAAATAGACCCAGTTTCTTTCTTTACATCTGCAGCTGATTTGAGATACAAAATTCCAAGAATTCTTTTTATGGTATAGTTCACTAAACAACGTCAAATAAAATGATGTTAATACAAACTAAGTATGGCTCTACAGCAAAGGACAAAATATCAATTATGACCCATGGCTACTCTATGCATGTGAAGCTTCATGTTTGTAGGGGATTTACTTATTTTTTAAGTGCTTTCTTTAGATAAATACACGAAACCCCTATATTTTGAATCACTTTCCACAGACAAGTCTATTCATTTGCTAATTGTATACTACTGAGCCCACCTGGTTTAAAGCTAATCACCAAGTAACATTTTGAGAGGAAAACAAATTGTTTAATTCCTACAAACTAGAGTAGGGATGTCAAACTCGTGGCGTCAGGTGACTTATCGGGACTTTTTTTCCCTTTGCTAAACTGGGTGGGTCAGGGCCATCATGTGACACATCTGGCCCGAGGGCTGTGAGTTTGACACCCCTGAACTAAAGATATATTGTTTCAAAATCAGAGATCAAGAGTTGTTAGCAGCTTTTTTAAGAATCAAGTAAGACTTATACAGGCAGTTATTCATGTAAGGTATTTTAAATATAAAGAGTGGATTTAAAAAGTTCTCATGATTTTGCCCTTGTACAACAAATACATTATCATCTACATCAGGGGCATCCTTGGCAACTTTAAGATTGTGGGCTTAAACTTTATGCTGGTTGGGAAGTTGAAGTCCATAGGTCTTACAGTTGCCAAGGTTGGATATTCTTAATTTACATCAAGAGTTTTGATGTTAATATTTTTTAAAGGAATAGTATCTAGAGTTAAAACCTGGCTTTAGTCCCAGGCCTGCAACCAATGGGTTTGTAGGAATGGGCTGTCATTGTATGTTTCAATGGATATGTTTTTAATTCAGGCTCTTTTGTCTGTGATTTGATTATTTTAATCAGTGTTACATGTTTGTAAACCACCAGAGTCTATTCAAGTGTGCGGCTGTAATAAATTTAATGAAATAATCTACAACAATCATGAACGATTCAGTGAGTAAAGCAATCAAAAGCATACCATGCCCTTATCTGTATTGTCACTTTTAGAGATTTGACCACTGCACAAGAGTGAGAAATGTTAGCTATCTACATAGCATGCATATTTTAAAAGTAAATGTTGGATTGTTTTGTTTGTTTGTTTAGCACTAGAACTAAGAATCCAAATAAAGAGCTAATAAAAATTGGCAAAGAAAGTGCCAATACACAAAAGCTGACAGGGAAAAAAAGCATGTCTACTTGTCCTGCATTTAAATTTCAGGACAGCCAGTGCTGAGCAATCAGAAGAATATAACTGTTTGTTTGACCATAAGCAGACGCCTCCAGGTCCCAAAAACTGCAACATCAGGAAGTCAGGATTATCGTGACCTGGTTCATCTACTCATTCAGCAAATATAATGTGATTTAGTTGTAAGTAGGACTTGGATAAAATTCATGAAAGGACAATTAACAAATAGGACATCATTATTTTTATTACAAAACAATAATTAGTAGTTACAATGTGGTTTTGGAAATTCACCAAGAAAAGTGCTTTCTTTGAAATAATCATTAAGGTTTTGATTTATTCCTATGACAAAATTAGTCCTTATTAGAAACACTCCCTGAAAGTTTATCAACTCATGTTTCTTTATATATCATCTTAAGTTGCAATAGGTTATGGCCACCTACAGTGGTAGGATTCAAATTTTTTTACTACTGGTTCTGTGGGCGTGGCTTGGTGGGCGTGGCACGGGAAGGATACTGTAAAATCTCCAGTCAGAGGTGGGATTTGCTGGTTCTCCGAACTACTCAAAATTTCCGATACCGGTCAGAACCTGCTGAATACCACCTCTGGCCACCTAGCTAAATTACTATCAATAGTAAATGCTCTCTATAGTGCATTCCTAAATAAAATAAAACTTATTGCTTTATACTTTGGTGTTCTTGTTGATCTTACAATCACTATGGAAAGAGAATTATTGATATTAAATGATTTTATAAAGGACTTGTAATATCCAACTTAGATGATCACAACCGTGTACAATTATCAGGCAATATTTTGAAGTCATAAGAATTCATCTATGGGTAGGTGCCAAATGTCTTAGGGTTAGTTATTATCACTAATGTCATAACCATAAATATTGGATGAAGGGGATAGCAGGTTAGTATGCAATTTTCCTATCAACACACACTTTATTACTGTTTTGCTAAATTTACTCATGCACCAAGATTTCATGGCATTCTTTATTTTATTAGCATCTAAATCCACTAAATTGCAAGATATTGACAATTTCTGTCTATAGCACATGCATAAAAACATAACTGTTTGGCTACCTCCAACTAGGAGGTTTTTTAAAGTGTATTAAACTTACAAATAGCTTGTTTGAACAACAGCATATTTATTTTCCAAATACTTACATTAATAAATAGTGGAAATTTTGTTGATAAAAGATAGCTGAATTATATTTTTATCAATGCAAATACTTGAATGGTTTTCTATTTTTGATTTTTGGTATCAGGAACCTATAGTATCTTTTCTGCATATATATATTTTACTGAGCTCTGCACAGGACTGGCTGTCTTATTGCGTTGGACATAGAAAAAAGTAGAATTTGAAGACAAAACTATTAAAGAAACCATTAAAGAAGCAGTATATTTTAAAATCATATGAAATGAATATTCTTATAGAGAAAATTGAAGGAAAATATAAGGTAAACATGCAACACCCAAAGGTTTTTAAGCTCAAACAAAAATCCATACTAACTTATACATTACCAGTATTTTTATTTCAAGAAACCACTCTTCCTTTATAGTTCCTATTTGTGTGTTTGTGCAAGTGCACATATCTTGCAAACTTTGTTGCTATACAGCAAACCTGAATACTTTTAAGTACCATAATTCATTTTTATTGTCACTGACAATCATGCAGTATTTTGTCTTATAAATAATAAGTTGCATAAATGCTGAACTCATATTAGGATAAACCACAAAGTTCATTTTATTAACTATTTTAAAAAAGCAATGTACAGGCTAAATTCTTTAAAGTGCAAAACAACAGAACATGTCTGCAACGTTCAGATTGCTCGGATCTCCACAAAAGGAAGAATTCAGTATGTAGTCAACACAATTAATGTTCACAATTATATGAAAATGACATTATGATTAGGTATCAAGACAGATTGTCCTCTTTTTTAAGTGCTGCATGAAAGGCAAAGTAACAATCAGAAAATATTTGAAACTTCAATTAATTTTTAATATCTTGAAATGACCTCTCTCGTGTCAAATTCTACCCTGTTACAGAAGGGAACTGATGCAGCCCTAAACTTGAGAATCTTTTAAAACTTACATGTACAGTCCGAGTAGCTTATGGGACGTTGTTTCAAAAGAAAAATTGAAGATTCCAACACAAAATATTGAGGAAAATATGGTACCTGGTCACAAACCAATCCACTATGGATTTGGCAACACATGATGACCTTGTTTGGCACTGACCAGCAGGTACTGGGGACATGCATTATGCCAATGACTAAAATATCAAACTTGCTTTTCTCTATGAATAATCCAGTTTTGGACATCAAATATGTTTATATGCTTTTTAAATTCCTGAGATGAGCATATGGAAAAGGTATGTCCCCATCTTAGATTACCATGAGGAAATTGTTTCTTCCAGATTCCCAATCTCTGTATTTCAAATATATTTGATATATTAATCCTCTTTAAGACGCCACTTCTGAGACTCCTCCTGACGTACATCAGGCCTTATCTGATTCCTCATGCCTCCTAAAACATTTGATGTTGCTTCTGTTGCAACTATTAGCGGTTTTACTACAGTTGGCGGAATCTGGCGGAGAACTCCTCCTACTGCTCCAGTTACCCCTCTGTTTTCATGTTCACGAGTAGCAGTTTCATAAATTGTATGTGCCGTATCTGTAATCCCCTGAGAAAATTATAAACATACAAAACAACATAAGTGGAGTTGAACAGTCTTGTCTAATAGAGTCACTTCTCCAAAAACCATTCAGAGATTTAGATCAGCAGTTTTCTAGGCTGAGGATCTCATTCAACAAAGCCTCTCAGTTTCACCTGAGAGCTGGCACTGCCCTCCCATAGGGAGGTAATAATACAATTAATCAACATTCTGCAACACTACTGTTGATTGTTTTTGAGCAACTGAGATTAAACAAACTATTTTCAGAGGGAATTCAAAAAGAAATGAAAAATGGAATATATTTTTGCAGAAAATCTTTTGCAGAGATTTAAAAAAAAACACCAAGTGTGACTTTAATCAATCAATGCAGATTATGAAGTAAAAGATAATCTACAATAGTCACAACCTACATTGGGATACAGAAGTATCCTTCCAAAAGATTAGAGGTAAAAAAATATCTACTGTTTAATGGATGCACAGTATACAAATCTTTTGAATGTTTTCCTAGAAAAGTAAATATAAGGAAATAACACTCTCCAAGGCAACACATGTGAAATAAAAGTATGATACTATTTCTTGCACATATGAATTATTTTATTTATTTATTTATTGGAAGGGAGGGCCCAATTACTCCATGGTTTTTTTTTGGGGGGGGGGGGGAGAAGACTAAAAATTCTATAAAGCTCTTTCTCAAAAATATTCAATTTTATTTACACTGTAATTTCTGTTCCCTTTGAATTTGTTTTCTTTTTTTAGCAATAGCAATAGCACTTAAGACTTATATACCGCTTTATAGTGCTTTATATACTTTTATACCTCTCTAAGCGGTTTACAGAGTCAGCATATTGCCCCCAACAATATGGTCCTCATTTTACCCATCTCAGAAGGATGGAAGGATGAGTCAACCTTGAGCGTAGTGGGATTCAATCTGCAAAATTGCAGGCAGATGGCAGAAGTAGTTTGCAGTACTGCACACTAACAACTGCGCCACTTAGACTCTTAATTGTTATTTCATTAAAAATATAATGTTATTAACAAAAATGAAAGAAGTACAGAATAGAAAATAAACAGAAACTAATGACTGATGCTAATGACTAATGACTGATGGATATGTGAGTATTCTTGTTAGCTGCTGTAAACTCGGACCGGAAAGATCTCAAACCCCACATTTTTTTGGCATATATATTGATGGCATCGATGAAGGAGCTAAACACTACTAGTTTGTGACTAAAGTTACTAGAATTTTCAAATCAGATTTGGTGTAAGGGTAAATCTGTTATCAAACCTTTCTAATCATAATTAGAAATGTTATGTATTTTCTGACATTTTTGTAATATTATAGGAAACGATGTAAATATAGCAATCATCCTGGAATTAAAAGGATGTTTTTGCTAGACAATTCATGTTTTTGGAGTACTCTGAAAGAAACTGAATCTCAAAAACGCTGAAGAATAAATGCTTATACTGGAATGATAATCTTAGACCTGTAAATTGAGACTGAATCCTGACAAGATTTTTAGACTTTGTTGGTTGGGTCATTTCTGAGAATGGATTTGATAAATTTTTCTCTATGAGTCTGCATTCCCTTAGAGTTTATATGCAGTTTGGGGGTGGCTTCTAGAGGCATTTTGTCACTGAAGGTTGACTACTGGGGTTAAAGTATTATTTTGGTATATATACTATTTATCTGGTATAGCAACTATATATTTACTAGCTAAGGATGAATAGCAACTATCATCCATACACTGCTAATTACTCATCTAAATGCTGAATAAAAATGTTTTATTCGAGCTTTTCTTTTCCATTCCTCCCATGTTTTTATTATTTTTGATATTGTTTTCAATTTAATATTTAGGAGGTGAATATAAATATATCTCAAATTATAGCAAACAACAAGGATACAATCTACCAACAAAAGAAGAGATTTGTTTGTAATTAATTTACACTTTACCTCTTTTAAAACACTGTATGCTTTTGCCACACCCTCACGAAGATCCACAGGCTGGTAAGCTAGACGACGAGAAAGTCGTTTGATCTTCTTTGTCTCATTTAAGCTAGGGCCAGGGGAGACCATGTCATAAGCTGTTTCTGCAGCTGCCTAGAGTTCAATTTCAATAAAAAATAACAATATATCATTAATAGAACAAAGAATAAACTAATGATTTATGAATTATAACTTTGCTTCATCCCTAACATGCCTCAGGACTTAAGATGTGTCTTAATGTAACATATCATGTAACATTGAATATAACATAGCATAACATTTATAAGCCATGCTTACAAAAGCTATTTATAAAAGTTCAAAATTTGGGTATTAAAATTTAAAGGGAACAACTATTTTCACAGAAATGAATTCTATTTGAATCTTGTTTATTAAGAATGTCAGTTACAAGACAGTTGTTCAAAATACATTCATTTACTGCACAATCTAGGTAGCTGTTATGGTCTTAAAGAGATTAAATATCATGTGGAAATTTTTATTTATGTATTTAACTTATTTTTTAAATTGCCTGCTTCTATAGGGTTAAAACAATTTAAAAACCAATAAAAATAACTATGTTAGAAGGAACAAATCAGATGTATTACACCATTGCTAGTGCTTAGAAAACCATACATAAATATAACTCTCAGAGCCTGTTGGAAGATACAGTCCAAAACCAGCTTTCTGCTTAGTTATCTGGCCTTTGTCAACATGGACCTGATGTAACAGGTATCCCATGCTATAACATGCATCCCATGTAGCAGTGAAAACATTAAGATTTCCTCCTTTCTCTACTACTTTCCATGTTGTCTATCAGCTCAATGATAGGCATTTGTCTGGTTTTGAATAAAGTCAATCTAACAAAAATCTAAACCATTCGTACATTGTTCCAAACCCTTGAAGTTATTCATTACAGGCTAGAACTTCCCTTATCCAAATTAAGTAAGTGACAGACACCTTAGTTTGTTCAGCTGAAGGCTTGTATGTTCATGTATGTTCTAATATTTTATGTGCTTCAAAATTAACCAAAAATAGTCTTCAATTGTCAGCAAGCATAAATAGAAAATATACCTGTATGGTCTGAACCATTCTGTTTGTCAGTTCTAATGCTGCCATTGCAGTAGATGTACCAAAAGAAGCTGCTCCTCTCTGAAAGCCCCTCACAATACGGCCATCTTTTCGGTATTGCTCTATTGGTAACCACACCAAATCTTTTAGGCCCTGAACTGAATCAAAGAAAGAATATTACAAATAACCAATATGGCCAAGTGTTTTTTCTTTAAGCAGATGTGGAAAATTGATTCATATATATATTTAAACTGAAATGTTCTTAATAATACAAATAATAATAATTTTGAAAAAATGTCGAGAACATTTCACAGCCTTACCTAGTTGAATTAATGAATGAATTGGGCCAACACCTCCAAGAATACCTGGTAACTGGTTCTTTCTGATGTCATTAAGCCATTCAGATAAGGCATAAGAAAACAGCTTATCCACACCCAGCAACCTATAATAAATAGTATTAACACAGACACATACCTACTGATATTTGAAAATTAAGAAAAAGAAAAGATGTGAGAATTAAACTGCTTTGATTTGATTTGTTTTGTTGGTAGAAGTTAACTATTCAAATAAATATAATTAAATAAGCTTACCCATGTCGATAACAAAGTCTCTTCAGTTTTAATTCTGAGCAATTTAACTGAGCGAGACCAATCAGAATCCCAGCCAATGTACCCTGAAAATTAAATATGTTTAGTTCATCTATAAATTCATCAGAAACTCAGAGAAAAAGAAATTCTTCAGTCTGCTTTTCACATATTATGCCTATTTCCATTTAATAGTTAACTGTGGGTAAGAAATGTGGGTGGATTCTATGAAGAGTGGGCAGGTACATGGCTCCTGCGAATGGGGAGGCAAAAAAAAAAAAAAGATGGTAGCAGCAATGATTTGCAACCTCCTCCTGTCTTTCCCACTGACTTTGCTTGTGGGAAGCAGGCAGGGAAAGTTGCAAATGATGATTACATGACACTGGGATGTTGCAATGGCTGCAACTTTGCAGACCAATCCCCCTCATTCAGCTCTGTTGTAACTCTGAACAATTGCTGAATGAGTGGTTGTACCTTGAGGCCTATCTGTAATGGAAATCCAAAATAAGCCCAACTTGGATTTTTTTTTTTAATATAGTAACTCTTTTTTGTGTGATTACTTCTCAGATACTGCTCCCAAATTCTGTATGTATTATCCTCCTAGGGAACAACCACTTTCTAAGGAAGATAGGCTTGCTTCAATTTTATTGGCTTTTTGGAAATTGGCCAAAATAGAGCTTCTTCCAGAGAGTTTTTAAAAAACTAAATAGTACTATAGGAATTGGTATATTGTGGCGTGGTGGCGCAGTAGTTAGAATGCAGTACTGCAGGTTACTTCTGCTGTCAGCTGTCAGCAGTTCGGCAGTTCAAGTCTCACTGGCTCAAGGTTGACTTAGCCTTCCAATCATCCAAGGTTGGTAAAATGAGGACCTAGATTGATGGGGGCAATATGCTGACTAAACCGCTTAGAGAGAGATGTAAAGCATTGTGAAGCGGTATATAGGTCTAAGAAAAGTGCTATTGCTATATAGTATTATCCCAGCATAGATGCTTCATTTCTGCAAACTGACCATGTGTCCTAAGATCAGTGGCCTAAAAAGTTAATAAATAAACTGGAGGGAAAGCAATTGATTTGAAAGGGTCTCACTGCCAGGTTGGCAAACAGAGCAAATATTCCAGCAAACAATATGAATCCTTTATTACAAACAGGAAGTTCATTTCTTAAAAACAGAAGTTTTCAAAAATGTTTGGTTAAATTCTTTTTTGTGTCATTAAATTTCTAACTTGGTGCAGAATTATTGTAATTCAGCTTTGTATTATATCAAGATCTGAAAAACTATTTGGTATATTATTAAAGCAGATATGAATCCACATCATTAATGGAAAGATGATATTTTATCTGACAGCATAAGGTTTAACAAACCTGATCCATAGACACATGTTTACCATGATAATCAAGACGTATTGGGACTTCTGATGTAAATCGAAACTCTCTGAAAAGAAAGAGAAGTGGTTAGATGATACACAGAAAAAAGCTCAGGAGAAAAATGAGAATGGAAGATAAAGACAATATTTACAAGTATCAAAATCTTAATCTCTAGAGTCTAGATGCACTTAGAATGAGCAGAATAAGTGGCTTTTTTAAACATAGGGCCTATCTCCAGCCTTTATTATTATCTAAATAATCTGAGGTTTAGATGATTAAATGTTACAGAAGTGGCTTGCATCTACTAGAAATGTAAAGCAAAAAGTTGGTTGTAACTTTATTCTGTACTCTATTGCACTGAAAAAAAAGCAGAAGTCACTGCTTTTTTTCCTTTTCTTTCCAGACCCTTGCATTTCTTCCTCCTTCTCTCATTTCCCTTTCTTTTCTGAACTTTGTTTTCATTTAAATTTCCTATTACAGTACACTTTAATAAAAGTGAAAATATTATCATAGAGAGGTAAATTGTCCACTCTGTTGAAAGGGAATATTTAGCTGTGATTATATTTAGCGTAACTATATATAGAGAATTCATGACTACAAGCACCTGAAAGCAGTCAATTGATTTTACACGCAAGAGTGCCAAAACGGAGCTTTTGAAAAAGTAACATGAGAAGAGACAGACATTTTAGAGTAGGGGTAAGCAACCACCCATTAGATAGTATCCCTCCTATTTGCAACGCACTGAAGATCAAACAGCAAAAATTCAGAAAACAAATAAAGGTTTTCAGCAGGTGTCCAAAGTGTACCTGAAAAATATTGGCTGATCACTGAACGATTCCTCTTCATGTGAGAGGTTATGGTCATCCCCATTGAGCATATCCACGGAATCAACACTTCCATTCTGACTTGATTGCTTATGTAATGAAAAAGAAATGACTGGATTTGGTTCTTTGAAACCACTCTGATGCCTGGGCAAAATACATGTTACTTCAGGACCAGGAGGCTTTTTAACTGCAAATAAAATAATTGATATTAAAATCCAAGGCAAACAAATAGTCATTATTTCTACATAGCTGTTTTCAAATTAATTATATATTTATATAATTCATACAATTTAGATTGAATTCCTATGTATGATTTTACATCAGAATATTTACCCTCAGGATCTGGAGTCATTAGGACTTCTACTTCTGTTGATAGGCTAGTGAAAAAATCCTTCAAGAAAAACAAGGCATCCTACAAAATAAAAAGCAGTATATACTAAGAAAAGGAAATTATTACATTGTTCATTATGTGATCATATATAGAGGTGGAAAATAGCAATAATAGTATTTACTAGTTATAGTAATACATAGTATTAACAACATTAGTACTATTACTAATTACTATAATACTAAATAGTATACTAAACACTAATATTTAACTAACTAATCATTTGTCAGATGGAATTTTTGAATATAAAACCCAAAGTACTGTATTATTAACAATGAAGTTTACCTTACAATCGTATGTATTTGAATTCCATGAGCATGTCTATGTATATGTGACGCACAAAACACACTCAATACATAACTACTTGTACTTTATTTTGCAAAAATAAAAATATCTATATCCTACAAAACTGTCTATGTTTCAAAACAAGTTTTAATTTCTTCACAGTATTTTTAAAAAAATATTCATAAAGATATATTCATAATATTTTCAAAATTAATGAAAGAGTATCAAATACAAAGAGCTGAAATAATGGGTAATGTGCTGGCCTAGAAATCCGGAGACTGAGAGTTCTAGGCTTGCTTTAAGCATGAAAAACCACTGGCTGACTTTGGGCTAGTCACTCTCAGCACGATTCACCTCGCAAGGTTGCTGTTGCGGGAAAATGGGAGGCAGGATCATTACGTACATAATAATGATCATAAGCTAGGGTAATCAACTGAGTAATATTTTTCTTCAAAGAGGAAAAAAAGGGGCAATTGGTTCACCCATCTCCCCAACATGACGTCTTCTTAACTAACCTGGTCAATGTTGAGACGAAGTGGCATTAAAGATACCCGTAAACAACATTCTTGTGGTGATCTACCAGACTCAGGACGAACATGCAGTGCTTTAACTGTCAACTGTTAAATGAAACATATATTGGTTAATGTTGTCCTTTTTCCAGTTGGGATCATCTGTGACTCCTGGCATTATAGCTGATTTATTAACATGTAACGTTGTATGCTACTCAGTCACTTTTGTCAGATGGGCACCCATATAAATTGCTTAAATAAATAATCAATAGAGGATTCATATAAATATGTCATCTCTTTGAATAATCACAATTTCTTTTCCTGCGTTACAAGGCAAACATGAACAAAGCCAGTTTCACATTCACAGTGTGTGTAGCTTTTAAGTTGTATTTATATGGGTGAGTTTAGCATCTTATACCATTACTGAAATGCACATGGATAGAAATTTCTTTGAGAGAACAGGAACAGTTTTCTGTTAATAATTTATGTTTACTCAAATATTTATAAACATAATTAAAAATAATAGTATCCAATCAATAACATTCCCTTATACAGTAGATAGAATACTTTTATTGGCCAAGTGTGATTGGACACACAAGGAATTTGTCTTGGTGTAAATACTCTCTGTATACATAAAGAAAAGATACATTTGTTAAGAATTAAGAATCATAACGTACATTTAATGAGTTATAATTCATGATAATTATAATTAAGATTATTGATCTGGGTAGAATAAATTAACCCTGATAGATATGTGGCAGATTCTAGACTTCTTGGAGATAAAGATTGTGATTACAATGTTTATTGATTTTATGTAACAGTTGTTATATTTAAATTCTTATCTAAGTCTGTAATAAAGTTTGCTACTGTGTTGTGCAATTTTCATTATAATGAATTAACCATTAGATCCCAAAGGTGCTTTTTCAAGAGGCACTATTTAGCCATTAGATCTAGCAATCTCTTGTTAAAAAGGAAGTTCTTCACTATCAAATGTGTGTGGCATCAGGACTGTGGATATTGATTTTTGTCAGCATGTTATAGTAATTCTGCAAGCAGCTGGTAAAATCAGGATACAAACTCTGGCTAAAGCATTATCAGACTGGATTTGAACTATCAATCATTTGGATAACTTAGTATACCAGTCATTCTGTATAAATATGCCTATTTTCCAAAAGAAGTATTCCAAAATCAGCTTCCACGTTCTGCAGATGAGAGAGATAGTGCAAAGAGATTGAAAAATCCATCAAGAGTCTTTCTTCTAAATAAAATAAATAAGTGTCCATCTGAGAGTGGATGCTTATTCCATGTTTGATACATTCTCTCACTGGAATAGTCAAGACCCTAAGGAGTTTATATACATGTCTCAAATGCCCAAAACAGGTCTAAAGAAGTCAAATAGCTTTTATCTTTTAAATGACACTTAAAAGTAAAGCTCAGTAGGAAAATAAAATTATTTAATGAATATAGAGAAAAATGCACCTTTATATATTTCCACCACAGAAACCAAAAGAAACTGAAATAAAGGGGAGGATAAATCTAGCCCCACCAAAATGAAGTTTAGCTCTCTAAGGTTCTGAAATAGTCCTGAACTGACATCCTACAAATGATGCACAGATGATAAAGAATATATGCTTCTGCAGTGCACTTGGTTGTTATCATCTCAGTCAATGATTCTGGGCAGCCTACAATTCAATGTATTATCTTCCTATGTAATTCTCAGAATTAAAATATTCAGCAAATGTTTATGAGCTCTTACCATGTTAGAATGCGCCTTTCTAGGCATCTCCTTACTACAGTAAAGATAAAGAAATTTATTCATTTGAGATGTAGCCAAGCGATCTCTGATTTCAAGATCTTGAACCATAAATATTTGACGTGATACAGGTTGTTCTAATAAGCTGAGTTCACACTCTGGTTCACCTGAGGGATATACCTCATGTTGGAATTTCACCTTTGAAAAAACAAGAGACAGGAAAAAGAACAAATTTGATGGGTTAAGGCTTTAGAGAAATAAAACAAATAATGTCATTTCCCCTCTTACCTTGCTTAACTGTATTTCTATCAAAAAATCAGGATTCCTTCCTTTTCCCCCACAGGCAGTACTACGTCCATGTCTTGTTGGGGTATGAAATGGAGAACTCTGAGGACTACTGGATAAGAGAAAAAATATTTTTCTCTTTAAATTAGAAGTTTACCTCACAACTCATTCAGATCTCAGATTCATTCAATGCACAATATGAGTTTTGTGAACAAGAAATTGAATGCACTACTGGTACCTTGTCATCAGGAACATATTTCCTTCTTTCCATAACTAAAATATTTCCAATCATGAAGTAAGAAAGATTTTGGCTAGATTCACACATCAAACTAAGCCAATTTTATTACGTTTTGTTTAACAAATTACAATTTAAGATGCAATCATTTCTGTTTAATATAATGCTAATTATCAGGCCTATATTACACATCCAGTCCAGTATTCCATGACCTATAATGGTCCCTGAATATGCATTCAGGGAGCTCACGGTCATGGCTGGTAGACCATATCCTCTTTCACTGCTGCTGCCAGTTACAAAAGAAAATGACCGAGGGGGTGGGTATCAGAGGTGGTATTCAACAGGTTCTGACCAGTTCTGGAGAGCCAGTAGCAGAAATTTTGAGTAGTTCGGAGAACCAGCAAATACCACCTCTGACTGGCCCCGCCCCCATCTATTCTCTGCCTCCTGAGTCCCAGCTGATCAGTTGGGTCTTCTTTGGTTGCACTGCACAGGAGAACGGAGCTAGAAAGCAGGTTAGTGGGGTAGAGAGAGAAAGGGATTTTGCAGTATCCTTCCCTTGCACGCCCACCAAACCACGCCCACAGAACCGGTAATTAAAAAATTTGAATCCCATCACTGGTGTGTATATTTCTGAATAACTGGAATTCTTTAAGTTAATATTTAACTTTTAGAAGTCTAATTCTCAGCTCCTGTGAAAACACAGAAGGGACTTGTATTGAAATACTTACATATAACTTTTAGCTGGAGATGTAGGTGTTATGTTCCCAAAATCCTTTCCTCCATAAAGATGCCAAATGAGTGAAATTTCTTTCACAACATAGCGCATGAGGGGAACAGGAAAATGCAGCGGTGTCTTGTTTGTATCTGCCTTTTTCACTGGTAAACTAAAATGGTTTTCTTTTATTATAATCGCATCTTCAACCATTGTTTTCACTACTGGCTCTTCTTCCTTATCCTAAAGGATTACAAACTATTAGCTGAATATGTATTTTTTCTTTCCCCCCCTTTTTTCCATTTTCATACTTCTAGAAGTGGTTCTATAATTTGAAACTTCTTTTGCATTACAAATATAATTATATATTGCTTAAATGAAATAATGTAAAATGTAAAATTGGAAATGAGAAAAATAAAAAAGTTATAAATTTATAAAAATGATACACATTTTCAAAAGGACAGCAATAGTACAGATTATTCAGAACCTTAATGTACAATGAAACAGTGAATTATTTTATTCAAACTGATGAAAAGTAAGAGAGATATGATTTCAAGTATATCCAAAATATTCTGTAAAAAGGGAGGTAAAATTTGGGATTAATATTTCCTATGATTAATTTAGGTTTTATTTTTATCCAGTCATAACATTTTTAAAAATCAAACCAAACCAAATAATTCATCTATTTTCCTAATCCAAGACAACTTCAGCTGTCAATTGACAATTACTTTCTACAACAATGACTTTGGTCTGTTAGCGGACCAAAAATAATAATAAAACAAAAAACTTAAAACTCACTTAATTTTCACTACATATGAAAAGCAACTAAGTCATTATTAATGTAAGTCAAAAACACTGGCTAAAAATCTGAACATTTTCAATTTAGGCCTAGTCCCTCTAAATGGATGGATTAATAAATATCGTTGTTAAATGATACTCAATCACTCCATTCTAATATTTAGAATATTACAAATGTACATATTGTTATTAACATTAATATTAATGACTGTGCAGATGGTCATTTTACAGTATTTTAATAGCCATAATTTAATCTATGTATTCCAAAATCTACTTTCCATTTTTAAATTTCTGATTTTTCAGTAACATTGTTATTGAGTTTCTTACAGAAATAACTGCCTTTGGTGCAAAAAGAATACAGAAGTCATCATTTTCAGAAGGTGCATCTCTTATAACTTCATTAATCATGTTGGGAGTAAATGATGCATAGGTGGGGCTTGGCTCTTGGGAGAGATTCCCACTTTCATCAGGAAATAGGAAAAGATCTGAACATGCTGGTACTGGTGTTTGACTCTTTTCATCTGTGCTTCCTAGAAGAAGAGAAGAGAAAAAGTTGAAAAAGTTTCAGCTTTTCCATGTAATCAAGAGGTTACCAAGATAGACTGACTATGTCTGGATGCAATTCTTTACTCTTCTAATATGGCTGTGGGAAGATCAGAAATTAATCATACCTTAGCATGTTACCCAAACTCTTAAACTGTGTCCAATGTTTAGTGTTTTTAGTTTTTTACGTGCCAAAAGTTGTTACAGAAAGAAGCAATAATGAAGGACTGTAAAATATAATTAAAATAATTTTTGAAGATAACTTAGGTAAAGACACTTATTTAAGAATGGTATGGGATAAAAGTAGGATAAATGGGTTAAAAACTTTGGCTATAATGTACAGACATAATAATGGGAAAATATGTGGCTGAAATTTATCTGAACATGCTGGTACTGGTGTTTGACTCTTCATCATCTGTTATGATTTTAAGGAGAATTTTTATAAAATGATGTATATGTATGGCGCCCAAGAAATTGTCTAGAATGTTTAAAAGTACCTCAAATTTACATTGGAGATGTGAACAAGAAAGAATATTTTATTATGTTTATCGTGGATATGTAAAAAGCCAGAAAATTTTAGATTCAATACACTAACTGAGGATTTTAATTGAAACTGAGGGCTTTTCTTTTAAGACTGGACAAACAATTGGAAAAGGATATGTTCCTTTCTTTTTATATATGATCATTGCAGCAAGACTGTTATACACAGAAAGATGGAAAGATTCAGTATCACCCACAATGGAGCAATGCTTGGTGAAGATGATGACCTTGAAGAAATGGCCAAACTCTTTAATCAGAGAAAAAAACAATATGTTTATGGCTGATCAGAAACCCCTTATAGATTTGTTGCATGAAACAAAAAATATAGTTATGATTTATGGTTTTGATTATTAAGAATAATTATAGAAAAAATAAGAGTTGTGTTCTAACCATAGAACAAGAGGTACATTTATAATTGTATTTATAACTGTTGTAAATAGCAATAGCAATAGCACTTAGATGTATATATCGCTTCCCAGTGCTTTACAGCCCTCTCTAAGCAGTTTACAGAGTCAGCATATTGCCCCCAACAATCTGGGTCCTCATTTTACCGACCTCGAAAAGATGGAAGGCTGAGTCAACCTTGAGCCACTCAGAATTGAACTCCTGGAGTTGAGGAATGAGCTAGCCCTGTAGTACTGCATTCTAACCACTGTGCTACCACAACTCTATTTTCTTTCTTCCTTTGCTTTTGCACTCTTAGCCTTTTCAATTATTTCTTTTGTCTTAATATAGAATAAGTTTCTATTAATTTTTAATCTTAAAATGTTAATAAAGCATTTAATACTCATAGGTGTGCAAATGATAAGCATAATGCAATGTGTTCAAAAAATAAATATGAAACTTAAATAGCTTTTGATTAAAAATAAAGTCCAAATAGATTTACCATTAGCTTGTAGGTTAGAGGGGGAAAGCAACTGCTGGGTTTCGATCTCTTCCATAGCATCACTCATTAAATCACGTAAAATTTGTTGATCAGCTTCAGCAAGAACTGGCCCTTGAGAAGGTGGGCAACTGGAAGCTTCTGCCTAAACAAGATTATACAGAACCAAATTTGAAATGGACATGCAACAAACTTCTTCAGAAGTTACTCCTAAAATCCAAAGATATCTTAAGGCTACTGCTCCATATATTATTAAGAGACCTACAAGATTAAAGTTGTTTAAACCAACTTGGTGATCTAGTGTCCAAATACCTCCATCTTTATTTGGTTTAGCTGTCTTATTTAAAACATTAATATATATAAATAAGAACATGAGTACCATTTTTTAAGTAAATGAAATGAACCACTGATTATTTTCAAAGAAGTAAGTCTATCATATAATGCAAATCCTTTACTGTTTTAATTACAACAGACTAATACATTTATAGTAATCTAAGCTTTGATGAACTATCATTCAGTATCTCAGAAAATAATCTGTCATTGATGAAAGATTATTTAACAATAAATGTGATATACTTTAAAATGCCACAACATTCCTTGCTGATTTTAAAGTTTGACTGTTCTCACTTATTTACAGTACTATAAAATATCATTATCTCACGTTTTCATCAGCATAAACATAAAAGCCATGGAATTAACAAATATAACATAAAAGCACTGTGTATGTAAAATTGTAAGGACAGTAATCCTAGCGGTAAAACATGACATTGAAAACTACAAGTCGGTTATAAAAATAGAATTTTTATCTTTACACTTTATCATATGAAAGTTGCTTAATGTTATCAGAGAATACTTCCTGCATGGTACAACTAAAAGTGGAAATCTAGTCTATTCAAATCGCTATTTTACTCACTGTTTTGAGAAAAGTTTATGTGTGACTATCATAATAAAATAAGAAAATAACAGAAAAAAATCTAACTAGGAGTTTCAAACTGTTCATTGTTTTCTAAAAAAAAATTGTGCGTGGCCTGCAAAATCCATCAAGCAAGTTAAACTTTTTTTTAAAAAAAACAACAACTTTCTTTCTAGAAATAACTAGAGGCTAAAATGAAAAAAATATATATCTATGTGTCAATGTATCTTCTACATCTGCCAATCATTGTCTTAGTAAATTACCGTAAGATGAAGTGAAAATATTTCTTCTCCCCCTTCAAATAAATAAATAAATAAATTGCATTAATCTGGACAAAAGTAAATAATGAAAATTATATGATTCCTGCCGGGGGTGGGGGGTTTACGGGTTAAGAGAAATATATATTCATACCTTTACATTCTGTTTGGTCACTCCAGAAGTGCACTCCATTTTAGCAGGAGGATTCAAATCACCATAACTTGCAATATATTGTATAAGATTCATCAATGCAGCACATGAATCTGAGCATGTTCGAATGTGGATAACGTCACTAGAACAATGTAGTTCAAAATATGGATTGTTCTGGGCAACAGAAAGTAAAACAAGTAAAACATTTTTGATCCCTATGAAAACTACACACACTCATATTTACCAACAAACAAAACATATATGCTTAGAAGACCCCCAAGTCTAGTGGTTAAGGCATCAGGCTAGAAATTAGGAGACAGTGAGCTCCAATTCCACCTTAGGCATGAAAGCCGTCTTGGGTAAGTCACTTTCTCAGTCCAATTCACCTCACAAAGTTACTACTGTGGGGTAAAAATAGGAGAAGGAAAGAGTATTAAGATATATTCACCACCTTTTATAAAAATAAAAAACATAAGATAAGAAAAAAGAGTATGTTAGGGGAGAGTATGTTAGGAAAAAGAGTATGTTAGGGAAGCCAATACAATTCTACTACTACCGATTTTCATTTTACTTTGTAAATAAACCCCTCTTTATTTGTAAATAAGTCCCCTAAAGATGTGTGTGTGTGCGTGTATGCGTCAGTGTGTGTTTTATGTATGTTCAAAATTAGCCTTATTTTGTCAAAATTGTAAATAAATAATGTAGTTTTTATGTTTTAATTTACCCTCTCTTCACCAGATTCAGATTTCACTGTCCTTATGGTCAGTTCCAACAGTCCCATATCCATAACTTGAACATAATCTGGGGAAAAAAAGAATAAAAATATATATTTATAAAACTGTTTTAATACTTTTTTTTTTTTTTAAAAAAGAAAACTACTTAAATCATCACACATTTTAATTCAGTTTCCATATTAATATATAGTATAGACCCTAACAATTTTGAACTTTTGTCATTTTCTCTATTATATAATACATAATTTAATGTGATTTGTACCAATTTACATCATTTGCAAATAAACTTAATCAACAACAGATTTCTTTATTTCTGGGGTGAATCCTAAATAGTTGTTTGCTCAGTTGCATCCAATGACTATTAAAAGGGGGTCAGTTAAATTGAGGTTATACTGTGATTTCCTCCTACTTAATGGCCTTTTAGCTTTATTTGTCCAAGCCACCTGCACTTCTCACTTGATATAAAATAGTATTATAATTAATATTCAAACCCATTCTAATCTAGAGAAAATAAGCAGATAAATCAACAGACACTGCATTCATCATTAAGGGGTGTTATTTCACTTCTTACTGGGAATGAATTTAATTAGCATATACATATATCGCCATTACGTGTCCAAGAGTCAGTGTCCAAGCTACTCTCCCCTCCTGCATATTTTTTCAATCAAATATTCTGTATCCCTGCTATGATTCCTTTCCTGCTAGGCTGAAAAACAATAAACATTTTTCCTGACTCAGCAAGAAAGAATAGAGAGCAGAAGGGAAGGTAAATGGATGCATACATGGAACTGTCTGCAGATAGCCAGAAGGAAACTGTCCAAATTGGATAGGAAAGCAAGAACAGGAAAAAAAAATAAGGAAGTGAGGCAAATAATTGAATGTGTATGTGCAAGGATAGAAAGATAAAGAAGGAATGAATCTCTGAAATCTGTTTCGATGGCCTGTTATTGTAGATGAAAACATGCAAATGAAGCATTGAGTAAAAGAGTACCTTAAATCTGAGTTGGTCCTGCTCATTTTAGACTTTCATGAGTTTTACCCTGTTTCTCCAACAATACAGCCTCCCCCAATAGGAAGTCCCAGCATGTTTTATAGGCATGAAAAATTAAGCCCCTCCCCCAAATTAAGGCCTATATTAAAACATGCGAAATGGGGGAATGGTGGGGGCTTGCCGTTAGGAAGTACTTTTGTTGCACACCTGGATATGGTGCTGCCTGCATTGACCCCGACACGGTGCCCCACCAACGCCGAGGTCAACATCCAAGCTGTCGCTGCCCGCCCAAAGATGCAAGGTGGGGAATTAAGTCACCCCAAAAAGACGGCCTAGCCATTTTTTCGGGGCTCAAAAAAAAATAAGACCCAGCCTTATTATATGAGAAACACGGTAGCTTCAAAGCGTCCATTATTTGCCACCACATGTTTTTTAAGATTAAATGATGGCTACAGAGTCTTAATGTACTCAAGAAAACTTAGAGATCCAATTGACATTTTACTAACCAATTCTATATGCTTAATATTGTAACACTTTTCAATATCCTAATTGGTTATGTTTGATTCTCCAGGTTCTTTTCCAATACGAAATACTCTTACCTTTTTGGAGATTCACAGTAGCATTACTTTTGTCAGATAAATGCAAAGCAGCCTCATCCAAGATTATCCTACAGCCAAAAAACCCTAAATTGTGTATTTGGTATACAAATAAATGATGCATTTAACCACTTGACTAAAGAATACAAATGTAATCATCTTTTTAACTTTGCACTGTTATTGAGTTTGTTCTGATAAGGCAGTTTAACTACAAGTAGAAATAGATTCCCAAAGTAAAAACAAAACTGACATGCACTGTTCATTGAACTGCAGCTGGGAAGGTCACAAAAAACTACATACAGCCAAATAAAGTCTTTGGTTGTCAGGAAAAAATGAGAAACTACAACAAGAATGTGATTGTTCGAATACCAGTTTAAGTTTTAATGTAGTCAAAGCTTCCTTAAAACCACATGTTTATGTCTTTGAACTATAATCCTGTAGGCCAGAAACCAAGGGAAGGACAACATGTAGGGGGAAAAAACTTTTCAAAGTTTAAATTGTGTTTGCTGAAAATCCTACAAGTATTTTAAAACAAGAATATATGCATACCACATGTTTTGTCCTATTTCTTTTCTCAATTCCAAATTCATGTTTTAAAAACAGAAGTCACTATGGCCAAAAAATGGATGATTCAACAAGTATGAACAATTATAGATTTACAATGGATTTTTGTTACTTATGAAAAATTCAAACATTGAATTTCATTAAAAGTTCATCTTCATCCTCATATATGGTTTTATATTTTCATAACACCTAAAATCAAATATAAAGGTAAAAATGAAACTGTTGGCCTTTTAAGTGTTACCTGAGAGTAGAAGATGATTTATCCAGTGCCATGCTACTTGAAATGCTAAATGTTTCAACAGTAAGAAGACATCTAGTTGGTAAAAATAAAGGCCTGCCAAAAAAAAAAAAAAATCCTACCAGTTATTTCCAAAAGTTTGGATCAAAGTATTTAAGAGATTTAAGATTGACAACAATCGCCATAATATGCTACTCTGAATATTCTTCTCATTTAACTTACTTGTAATTCAGAGCACAACTCCAGAGATGGACGTGGAATGTTGTAATGGAGGCTGGAGGATTATATCCCAATACAGGTTCATCAGAAATATTCAAAAAATACAAAATCTACAATTACAAAAGCATAAAAGTAGACCCATTGATTTCAAATTACAATTACAATTGTAAAAAATTACAATTTAAGGCCATTTTACAACATATATTAAAAAGTGAAATAAGAGACCCAGTGGTAGCTTGCAGTTTTACTATCCTGCTGCAGCTTTGCTCATTCAAATTTTGTTCCTTACTATGCTAGAGCAAAATCTTCCAGGTTTCTAGGAGGCACCCAGGCCTCAGGGATGGGGGAGAACAAGAATATACTTTGAGGAGTATAACAGAGCTCTGCTAAACTCTTTCTGGATAGAATCTTTCATTTGAGCTTATAAGAACTCATTGAGGTTGCGGACCAGTTTTTTTAAAAAACACATTTTAATACTAATTAATAATACTATGAAGTTAGAAAATGAAGATACTGAAAAATAACCGCAAAATTAAAATGCTGCAATGCTTTTAAGATACATTTTTATAAATTTTTCTTTTATCCCATATTACAAGTAGTCCTCAACAATATGATCATGACTGGGACTGGAATCTCGATCACTCAGTAAAGTGGTGGTTAAGCAAGATGTCACTTGACCAGTTTGCCCAACTACTGCAATCCTAGCTGTGGCTGCGAAGTGAACTCGTAAGACATTAAGTAGATACAGTCCCAAGGAGCAATGAAGTATCTCAGGTGGGTGGGGGAGGATCAGTGGAGACAGTGCGCATGTTCAGGAATGAAATGCAGCACTTGGTGGCAGCAACATTGATGCAGAGGCCTGTAAGCATTCAGCAGTCCCTGCCACTTGCCTCTACTCCCAGGCCATGACTGCTGCCACTGTGAAATGCTGCCCAATTTCCCATGTCCACCTATTTCCTTTGTGACCTAGGCTGTGTGCCCTGCAGCATTTGGTTGTAATGCTGGGACTGACGCTCAAAACAGAAACCCCAAACCATCAGCAGTCTCAGCCAGTTTTCACTTTCCCAGGGCTCATATTCACCGCTAGCACTACTGCTGCCACTGACAAATATGCGCTCTTCTTCAAAGTGTACAAGCCTGAGGGGACAGCGTGATTGCCCTGGCTGCTGCCCCTCCGATCTACCTTGCACCACTCACCTTCAGCTATTTTTCTCCTCCTCCTAAAAGGCCTGTGCAACAAATCTGAGACAGCTCGTACTCGTGCCAGGCCTTCTTTCCAAAAGCCACCATGCATTATTCTGCAAGCCTTGCGTGGTTTAGAGAATGAGGCTATGGAAGCACTGCAAGTCTCTCTGATCCAGAGTTGAAAATCCTCCCTACCAAAATCCAAGCAGGATTTTTAGCTCTGAGTGGAGAGACAAGTTTCTCTGCTCCAAAACTGAAATTCCTCCATGACTAAAAATCCTGCTTGGATTTCAGCATGAACCCTTTTCACCAACCCGCTGAAACTAGAGGGAGTTCTCTTAGCAGGGGACAGAGGCATTTCACTTTCTGGGGAAGCTGGCAGGGAAGATTGCAAATGGTGATCTCATAATCATGGGGCACTTGACAACTAGTTTTAAGTGCAAAAGTATAGCAAATATCACAATTATGACTCTTGGGGTGTTGCAATGGCCATATCCTCAAGTCATAAGTCCTCTTGTTCAGCAACTTTGCAATTTCGAATGGTCACTGAACAAGACAAGGATGACCTACATTCTCCATAAAAATGATGATATTGTGCAGGATGTAGATTTTCTTTCAAGTAAGTCATGTCATTCTCCCACCCTACTTTTTTTAGCAATATATGCTCTGCATTCTATGGAGCATATTTAAGTTGTCATTAGGCTTTTTTATCTAATTGTTAATATCTGAGAACATAGCTGTGCCACAATCTGTCAGACAGTCTTATGTGACTCACAGCTGCCGCGGCGATTCGGGGACCTGTCAAGTCTGACTAGACAACTAGATCCAGAACAGACTCCTTCTGGATACTGTCCAGAAGCTTGCCTGCAGGACCTGAGTCGGCTGCTGCATTAATGGCAGGCTTAAATGTCTCGCAGCTGCTGTGGCTGTCAAACTCGCTTCAGAGCCTGACCGAAAGTTTGGGCAGTGACTCCAGCCCCCGTCCCATTAACACGGGATAACCTGGGGCCCTGACTAGGTCCACCTCCAAAGGTTTATACAAAAATAAAAAAGGCACAAAAATACGAAGGCGCGAAAAAACAAAGGGCAGGTGTCCCAACTAAGTCGGACAGCTGTCAAACCTTTCCAACTGACTCCGGTGTCCATGGGAGATCCAGGGATTAGTAATACAAGTCTCTTTCTTAAAACTCAAGATCTTCAGAGTCCTTAAGGGACATCTGAACGAGCAGAGACTGAGTTGAAAACTGGGGACCGTTATCAGGGAGGCGTGTCCTCAGTATTCAACTCAGTCTGAAGAGCAACGAGACTAAAGACTACCCAACCTGGATTCTCCCGTGAACTCAGTGGAGAATATCTATAATGTTTCTCAGTTGTTTAATTTGGCTGTGAGGTCATTAAACTGAGTGACGAGTAATTAAAAACAAAAAACAATTAGCAAAGTGATATACCTGTTCATGCCAGCTTAAACCAGAAGGAAGCACTCTATGCTGCAGAGTGGCTCCTCTTAACCCAACTGCAACTAAAAACTCCTAGAAAACAAAGTATATCTAGTTAGTTTAATGGTTTGAAATGTTTGGAATTAAATGAACATCATAACCTATATTTTCTCTGACATTAACAATGCTAATAATGTTAGTACCATAACAAGAACTATGTACACAGTACAATAAGTTACTATCTGACTGGAAATTCAAAGACTTTATAGTGTAGTGATAAAGTGGTACCTTCCAGAATTGTTGGACCAGAAGTCAAGGTAGCCCTATCAAGCAGGGCCAAATGTATAGAGTTATGGGTTCAAATTCCTACCTGACTTTATTTACCAGTCATTTTTCCATAATACAATCTTATCCATGAATTTACTGTGGGAATAAAATGGGGCACCGGGGTTGGGGGGGATGGGAGGATATTTCTATATGCTATCCTAAGCTCTCACAGAAAAACCAAAATATAACTGTATTGACAGATAAATAAGTTAAGTCTAAATACAAACCTTTGTATTTGTTTCTGATTTATTTGACTGTATTTTAACGGCAACTGACAACATGCTTAAGCTTTCTGCTCCTACACCGTCTGAAAAAGCTGTATTAGGACCTTCTTCTTCCGAAAAATAAACAGTAGGTTCTAGCCAATGTGGATGTGTTGCACTTGGCAGTTTTATTTCAGACAGAGATACTGTCTCTTCTACCACTCCTGCAAAAGGATTTGTTTATTACTTAAAGCAATTTGGAATGTAGAATGAAAGCACAGATTCTATCTTTCAGAATAAATGAAGATAGACAAAGTCTGGTAATATTCATAGTGACTGTGAATGCTATTCAAAAACGAAAGGTGTATGGGAACACAAATGTGGCACTTGTCTGCAACATTTTTTTTTAAATCACACCTTTTCTTAGGAACTCATGAAGTTGCTATGCAATTCCAGGAAGACACATTTAGTTTATGGATTTGCACAATGAGACTTCAACTACATGCCAAAGCACCTTTTTGTCTTTGCTCTAAAGTATTGCACAATCCATTTTCTATTATATACAAATAAAAAAAAATTCTACAATATATTTTACTACACATCAAAATTCACCAAAGATCAACAATTTATTAACTACTTATATTAACACCAAAAAAATCAGAAAAAGCATTTTAAAAATTAGAATACAGTACATTACAGATTCCTTCTGGCAGTAGAAGCCCAGAGAAATACTCCAATAAACCTACTAATGACTAACATCCTCCACTTATATTCTAAATGCATAAGACATAGTTAACTACTATCAAGCTAGAAAATTATCAACATAATTCTGTTTCACACTCATCAATAGACCTTTTCATAGAGCTATGTGAGGTGCATTACTTGAAGATAAAATAGCCTTCTGTATTTGTGTAGTAAAGTAGCTGTTGGAAAGCTTGCCACAGCTGCTTTGAAGCCCTTCCTAGGACTTGTGTGTGGACATGCCAGAATATATTTCTATCAGGAAAACTGATAAAATGATTCAAATGGAACTGAGGAATTCATTCCTATTACTTTCATGTACCAAGGTGCACACACCTTAAAAGTATAGTACAATTTTACTCTTACTTTTTATTTTGATTGGGTAATGCTTCAGGTGTGTTTAAAAAAAGTTGTATGGAACAAGCAGGAGTATGAATGCAGGACCTCCCTGGGATTTATTGGAAAAGTGATAAGTTTCCAGATCTGACAAGATAGACTCAGCCTTCCATTCTTCCAAGATTGGTAAAACAAGGATCTATGATCATAGGTGTCAAACTTGATCATGTCACGTGACATCACATGGTGTATTGTGACTTTTTTGCTTTTGCAGAACTGGGGTGGGTGTGGCCTGCACATGATGTGATCTGCAAGGTGCCAGTTTGACACCCCTGATCTAGATTGTTGGGGGCAATATGCTGACATTTGTAAACTGCTCAGAGTGAAGCAAAGCACTATGGAGCAGTCTATAAGTCTGCTATTGCTATTGAAAGCACCTCTTACAAACTGAATCAAAAACATTATGCTATCTAGTTTTGACATAATTATTCCAAATTATTTCCATCCTTCTCTGTATATATAATTTTTATAAACCACAATTCTAATTAATTGATGATCAATTGATATCAAAGGATGAGTTATGAGATTAGGCAGCATACAAATGGGAACGGATAAATAAATACATCAACTATTGACCTTTTAATTTTTGTTCCATAAGCAAAATTAAAGTCATGCTATATTCTTAAAAACTCCTAGCTCCAAAGTTCTGAATGAAGTGTAATTAAATATAATTCTATTTTTAGCAACACAGTAGTACAAAATGAATCTTTTTAATACTAGCAAAAAAGCTAGATGTATGCATTTGTTTTTTAAAAAATTGTAATACATTTTATGACTTACACTAATCCTTCTTTTCAAAAAGCTGAACACAAATTCATATTCTACATTAACATTTCAATTTCATACCTTGATGATATAAGTTGAGACTATTACAATGGAGACATATATAATGTTTGTCTTCAAAACCTTCGTACTTGGTTACACAAAATAAAGAACCATTACAAAATTCAAACCAAAATTCTCCATGTTTGTCTTCGAATACTCTTCCATCATCCTGCTACAGAAACAGTGAAAAAGATATATTAACATTATTTGTTGGTTGAATCTGATAGCCTTTGTTTTAGAATGAATTGTATTGTTTGTAAGAGTATTATGCTGCTTAATACACAAAGATAAAAACAACCTTGATCTGATCCTGACACCTGGTGGTCTGTCTATAATATGCAGCTTTCTTAGCAGTATTATTGAAATTTTATCTTCTGCCTTCTGGATATCTTTTTTCTTCTCAATATAATCAATAGCTCTGGACTTCCCAAATGCTTCCTTAACAGCTGTACTAACAGCTAGTTTTGGGAGTTTTTTTTTTAAAAAAAGAAAAAAAATGTTTTTTTGCCAAATGTCAGCATACCAAAATAATGTTTTATACATAAAACCCCACTAGTCCAACCCATACGAATCATTCCTACTTAGGTATCTCACCTTGATATCTGTGAATATTGATAATAATCCATGGTTTATATTTAAAAAAAGTGAAAGAAAATTCTGTGTGCTTCTGTTTTGCAATTCAGTTTTTTTCCTTCTCCGGGAACAATAATTAGAATCAAGAGTGGAGAAATACTGTAATGTTTCTTCCTCAGATCCACTTTCATCATCTATAAAACCAATTAAATATCTAATTAGTGAAACTAATCAAGATAACTGATTAACTGTATAGTTAGGTGGACAATATACCTAGGTTGAGAATATTTATGCACAGATTATGCACAGATTTTCCCAGAATTCTTAAATTCTTTTAAACAGATTACCATAAATACATACTCATATTTTTGTTTAGCAGAATAACATTGGATATATATTTTATGCAATACATTACCATAATGAATAGTAGATTTGAACTGACTAAAACTGTCTTTACTAAATGTGTTGATCAGCTGGCTGGCGACTGAAATCCCAACACCGTATGAGATATTCTCAAATGTTTCTACAGGAGAGGGAGCTGTGGGTTCCCACAATAGTAGATCATTGCTAATCCTACAAAGAAAGAAAAAACTCTTGATATTATTCCAACTGGATATGGGAATATAATCAATCACGACAAATCTATGTTGTGGAAAAATATTTTTTAAAATTGTTAACCGCATGAAAATCAATAGTATATATTAACAGAAGAGTGAACCTGTGCATCAGAGAAACACCTGTACGTCCGATAAATATAGGTTGGTAATTTAGCTTTCCTTCTCTTACCGTATTTGCCGGCGTATAAGGCGACTGGGCGTATAAGGCGACCCCCAACATTTCCACTCAAAATATAGAGTTTGTTATATACTCGCCGTATAAGACTACCCCTCTTCCACACACCTTCCACTTTTGCACTTTTTTTTTTTTTTGACGCACTTTTCTGCTTTGGACAATTTTGAAATGAGCTAATCCAATTTTGAACCAAGAATATGCCAATAGCTATGGAGTTTAGAAATGAGTTTTAAAAATATTTTTCATTGCTTACCATTAAGCGTAAAATATGTTGTAAATAAAATGAGAACACAGGAAACGTTCTCTTCTCAATACAGCTGATCTCTCTCTCTCTCTCTCTCTCTCTCTCTCTCTCTCTCTCTCTCTCTCTCACACACACACACACACACACACACACACCAAAAACCGGACACTGAAAAGGCTGCCAAGGAACAGTATATTCAATGCCTTCTCTTTAATCAAGAAACAAGGAATTCCTTAGAATCTTTTTTTTTCCCCAAGTGGCCCTCTTTAAAAAATATATGGAGGTAACACTTTCATTCAAAAAGTCTTCCAGTATCTGGAGTCGCTCAGACATATTGAAGTGAGGCAGGAGAGTAAGTGAAATTTGAAATGATCCAGCTACAGTTTTCTTCCCCTCCCGCCCGAAGGCCATTATCTCCACATCAAAACGAACGAGGGGAGGCAAAGAAGCCAAACACGCTAAAAGGATCTCTTTATTTTCCTACACAAGGTCACACCTACTTTTCCGCATTCAAAGGACAACCTCTCCTCACCACCACCACACACACACACACCCCAATACCCGCAAACAATGTTCTGGGCATTAATCACCATTGCTACATTAACCTGGTAAATTTATACCCTGCCTCCCCCAGTGTTGCTTTGACGGCAGGATTTCACACAGCGGGCGCTCGCTCGCTCTCTTCTCCGCTCTCCCACCGTTCGCACATGTTGGAAGCACCGTAAAACCTGATAACCCACCGGGGCTCCCCATCCTTAACCTACAGCCGCCCGCATGCAAAACCTGCGTGCAAAAAAGAAAAAAAGAAAAAGAAAAGTACGCCGCACGTGAGGATACTTGTTACGTTTGTCAAATGATTAGGAAGAAACATTAAGACAAGACAAAAAGGGTGACTGTCTTGCAACTCAACATGTGAATGTGTACTGTTAGTCCTCAACTTATTATCACAATTGAGCCCAATTTCTGTTGCTAAGTGAGACATTTGTGAAGTGAGCCCATTTTATGACCTTTCTTACCACAGTTGTTAAGCAAATCATTGCAGTTGTTAAGTTAGTAACATGGTTGTTAAATGAATCTGGCTCCTCATTGACTTTGTTTGTAAGAAGGTTGCAAAAAGTGATCACATAATCTCGGGCCCTGCAACGGTCACAAATATGAACCAGTTGCCAAGCATCTGAATTTTGATCATGTGGCCATGGAGATGCTGCAATGGTTGTAAATGTGAAAAATCATCACTTTTTTCAGTGCTGCTGTAACTTTAAACGGGCACTAAATGAACTGCTGTAAGTCAACAGTATTACAACTGTAATATACTTCTTTAGAAATAGCACAGACACATACATAACCAATATGAATATGGTTCAGATATTTGCCAGAAATCAGGAATCAATTTATAGGCTGGTGCTCCAAAACACCTCATGCTTTTTCTTTGAAAAACTAAATATCCTGCACTCTCCAGTAATTGCTGAAAATATCTCTCAGGGGGCTGAGAAATTCTGAGGATCATGTGGAGGATGTCATAGGGGCTGCAGGGGAAGAAAGTTACCTTCCCAGATTTTTATTTCAAAATGCCTCCGATGGATCTCAATGACCTTTGTTTTTATACTTGCCTATTGTAAAGTTTCTCATAAAAACTCTTGTTTGGTAATGTTAAATAAACATTTGGCAACATGAGTTCTAACACATAATGGGAATTGTTGATTGCTTTATCTTGAAACTCAGTCATCTCCACTGCATCTCCTGGCATCACCATCTAGAAATGAAACAAATGGGGAATATAACACAGAGACATAAATAGTAAAACCAAAAATGCAAACAGAAATGCAAGCTCTAGTATCAATTTTAGGATATCTTCTTTCCAGAAAAAATGGGCATATTTTCAGATAAATCTTAAACTTAATTCAATTTAAAAATTAAAATGGCTAAAATATTTATTATTTTTGTTGTTTCTTCAGGCTAATCAATAAGATTTGAGATAAGAGCTACCAAAACATTCTGGGACTAGTCTCTTTGAATTTTAAGTCACTTTGACTAATGTTTCAATCAGATTTGATATTTAATCAAAGAACAGACATCTTAAGAGACATGTTCATATACCAACTAAAAATAAAGAAGTTTTGAAATCAAATAATTTTGTTTTGCAGGGGAGCTCTAAATCTAGACACCTGCTAAAGTACCTGAAGTGTAATATTCTAAATGACCATCATTGTCTTACATGGCTAAGGTATACAATAAAGTTCATAATTAAATTTTTGGCAATTCTAATTGTTATACAGATATGTCTTAGGGAAATAGTTTGTAATCATGCTAAATGGGGTTTCATGTTTGCTAAGCAGCTTATGATAATTAATCAATGAAAAGATCCAGTACACTAATGAGTACAAGCCATTTCTCAAAAGCATGCTTACTGGGCATAGTGATACTGTTTATTAGATCTGCCACCTCAGAAGCTATATCTAGGAAGGAATGAACCCCTTCCTAATTGAGCAGAACTGTTGGGTGCTTAGGAAGATTAATTCTATGTTTGGGAGGGTATGGCTTATTACATCCTGTGTACAGGAGCTAGTATCAGCTGATCTATCCTCAAATAATTTGAACTGGGGAACATTTAAAAACACAAAATATTTCTACTAAGCAAAAAAAGATTTCTGGCAATATGATCATCCCCTGTAAACTCTAAGAGCAGCTCTTTCAAAAGCAAAACTGAACACAGATTACTTCAGTGCATAATTATTTCCTATCTAGTATTAAAAAGCACAAAGTCAGATGAGCACCTTTGAGCTAATCACTTTTAGCCCTAGAGAACCCATGCCCAAAAAATATTTTCAAAAAAATTGTATGGAATGGGAGTGTATTGTATTATGGTGGCTCTTCTTTGGTCTCCTTGGCTGGTTCTAGTTGTTGTTAGAGGGACAGAGGGTCAATTCCAAAAGTTTTATGGATATCTCAGGTCTCTATGCCTTTAATCCACATCCAGGAAGTGAATCTTCTCTGTTGCTGTACCTCTTCTCTGGAATAGTATACCCCTGAAGATTCACAAAGCCTTCACTCTATTCTCCTTTAAATGAACTTTTAAAACTTGGCTATTCCTCTAAGCATTACATCATCAGTGGTCAGGCTGTTTAAGACAGGTATGATGATTGTTTTTCTTTCTATCTGCTTCCTTCAAGGTATTGCCATATTTTTCTTATATTTTATTGTTTTCTATTTTTGATTGTGAAGCCATCCAGAGTTGTTCTTTAGGCTAGAAATGTTAGGGATGGATGGACAAATACTGTGTTTTACAGTATTTTATTATCAACAACTTCAAGATATAATTGTAAACGAAGCAGAACAGAATTAGTTCTAAGTTCCTAAATTGAAATCAGGCTGTGCTTACTTGGCATTATTCTTTGTGTTAGTTTTGTTAGTTATGCTTCTACATTTTGAGATTATGATACAAATACGCTTAAAAAAAACCACTATGTAAACCCCCCAAATCATATAAATGATATCTAAACTTGAATATTCATCCTACCTCTTCATTCTCAAACATTACTCTACGAGAGGAAAAGGGAGATGGTTCTGGTCTTCTAAGATCACACAGCTCCTTCAGGGATTGACATCCTCCTTCTTCTTCCTCATGAAAATGACCATCAATTTCCTCCTCTTCCTCTGGAGCCATTCTTTCCAAAATGGAGTGTACAGCAAGTGGGTTTATTTTCAGTACAATCCTGTTTTCCAAACAAGAAAATTAACATGGCAAATTCCCAAAACAGTTAAATGAATTGTTATGAAAGGTAAGCAGGAAACATCATATATCCTTTTTACTCCATTTTCTATAGCACCCCTTTTCATCTTGTATTGTCGAGTGTTCTCATTTCATTTTTAACACTTCACATATTTTAATGTCTTTATAAGCCCACAACATGATGTGCTAATTTGTAAAGTGTCTCAAAGATATTTTTATCCTTCATGTTTTAAATCAGAGTTCCCTAAACTTTCTGGAGTGGCAGCCCGGAGGTGGGGGGCAGGTGCCTTTACTTGTGCATGTGCATCAGTGACACCTGTGTCAACAGTAGCGACTGTGTGGCACTCATGGCAATGGAAGCGCAAGTGGGGTATGCACACACACACACTGGCCAGCCACTCATGCGGCCCGGTGGCCAACAGACCACAGCCTGGTAGCAGACCGCAGCCACAGGTTGGGAACCCTTGTTTTAAATTATTGTAACATATATATCTTAGCAGCAGTTATGATGGATTGAGATGATGGGACCTAACTGATCTTGGCAAATCTGAAAAAGGCTAAGCATGATCAGATCTTCTTAATAATTGGATAGGGGGCCACCAGAAAATCGCAAAGGTGTAAATTGAAGTAGGAAATTTAAACATATTATTGCCAAGAGAGCCATCTAGTCATTGCCATAGAAGCATAGAGTTCCATGCTTGACTTGCGAAATATTTACCCTGGGGATATGGAAAAACATCTCCATAGCAATAGGGGACATGTCCAATTTATAAATATAAATTTAAAAATGCAATATCTAACTGTTACAATCGCTTTCAACTGTTTTTGCAAATTTGTCAGAATATAGCTAATTTGGCTTTAATAACATGGTTTTGGGTAGGAAAACTGAAGATTTACACAGGGAATGAATGAAACACGCATTGTGTGACAGTGTATCAACATTTTAAGAAATGTAGGAGGAAGATTAAATATCTTGCTTTACCGTGGCCAGTCAAAATTGTCTGATGAAACCATTTCTCCAAGAATACCACTAGAAACTTTTAAAAACTGTGTAGCACATTGATCTTTGTTCTCTTCAAATGACCCTGCAACAAAAACAGAGAAAATCATTACATATGTTCCTATGAACAGTAGTGAAGCAATAACAAACCATACAGGAAACTTAGTAGAATTGTTTTGTCTTTACGTCCATCAGAAACAAGAAAATACCCTGTTTCTCCAACAATACGGCCTCCCCCAATAGGAAGTCCCAGCATGTTTTATAGGCATGAAATGAAATTAAGCCCCTCCCCCCAAATTAAGGCCTATATTAAAACATGCGAAATGTGGGGGAAATGGCGGGGGGACTTGCTGTTAGGAAGTACTTTTGTTGCACACCCGGATATGGTGCTGCCTGCGTTGACCCTGATACAAAGTGCCCCACCAACACCGAGGTCAACATCCAAGCCATCGCCGCCCGCCTGCCCGAAGATGCAAGGGGGGAATTAAGTCACCCCCGAAAAGACAGCCTAGCCATTTTTTCGGGACTCAAAAAAAAATAAGACCCGGCCTTATTATATGAGAAACACGGTAGTGTTTTGTAACCATGATTCTCAATTGCATAGAACAGTAGCTATCCTGTAAGTTGCAGATTATGTCCTCTTAAGACAGAGGTGGGGAGCTATGGCCCCTTTATGACTTCTGGAGTTCAACTGGAGTTCATGGCTGGCTCAGAAATTCTGGGAGTTGAAGTCCACAAGTCATATAAGTGTCATAGTTCCCTATCCCTTTCTTAAGACAACAAAAACATAAGGGCTTTATTTAAAGTTATAATTAATCATTTTCACTTATATGCTAAATGTATAAAATTATTTCCCTTTCCCTTCCTAAAGGGAATAGTAAATAGGCTATTGTTATCTGATCTCGTGTACTTCATGGCAGTAACTATTATAAACTATTACTGGTTCTTTATCTTACCAGTTAGTTCTTTAAAAGTGAGTTCTATTTGAATTTCCTCTGAAGATGGCCCGCCAGTAAATTCCGTTTTAAGTTCTGTGTCTGAGAATTCTAATTGAAGAATTTCTTTCTGAAGTGATTTTTTAAACCATGGTCCTCGTTCTGGATCTGATCGTAGATCAGGTATTGGGAAGCGAACCGAAAGCTTCAGCGCTGGTGCAGTCACTTGAATCGATACTTTGCAATTAGTGGGAGTACGTGAATCATCCAGAAAAATTTCAGCAAATGCCTTATGCTAAAACAGTGCATAATAAAAGAAAAAACACTGCTTTTAAAGCATGGGGGGGGGGGAACTTAATTGAAATAAATATATATATATATATGTCTTATGGTTGCTATATACACAATATTGTGCTAAAAATAATAAAACTGTTTATGAGATTTCTAATCTCACACTGGGAGTTTTTGCAAACTAACCCTTCACTCAGGGCAGGACATCTTCCCCATGTCACAACCTAGGCAAGGGATGATAAAATCCAGGTATATAGATACTAGAGTTGGATTTAAGATTTATGGATCTCTGAATTCTAGCAAATATCTATAATTTCCATTAGATGGGGTATATTTTTAAATATCTATAATTTACATTAGATACCTTTACTGTATCTATTTATGTATACAGGTAGTCAAATCACATCATTGCCTCCCGTAGTCATGTGACCGCACATCAGATGGGTCAGCTTTACAACAGGTCAAGGTGTTTCATGATGTCATTTGTCAGTTTTCCGCATATTTTGCTGATTTCTGACCAAACCACTCCCCTGCCCATTCAAATGAATGGGCTTAGTTAATGAATGTGGCATTTCTTTAATGATCTCGAATTTTGTTTGACTATCATTACAAAAAAGGCCAGAAAATTGCATCCAATCATGCGGGTGCCTTGATTTATAAATGCAAGTCCAGACTCACTTATGGTAATAAGTTGAGAATTACCACTACAAATAAATGTTTGTATTTGTATATTTATTTATTTATTTATTTATTTATTTATTTATTTAAATATTTTGTATAGCCGCCCATTTTATATTGAACTCTAGGAGGCTCCTAACCAAGAGATACCTTCAGATCTTCTCATATGTAAAAATCACGACACTAAAAGACCTTTTCAGGGTGATGCTTTTCATAATGCCTAGCTTTCCTCTCAGGGGTTTAGTCAGAAGGATTTGCAATTCTGTCTAATATCATTGCTGAATTGCCTTGGTGAAATTTTTATATTAGTTTTTACTCTGTTTTGTATCTTACCGCAAGATACAAATTTTTGTTCTCTGTTCTTTTTTATTGTTCAGTGCTCTGAATTATCTAGGGGACATTTACAGTATATGACTAATAATAATTACACAAATAAAAAGCAAAACTGTTAATACATCAAATTTCCAACAAACCAAATAATCAAAATTACACAACCAGTACACGAGTAAAGCAGAATGATTTTCTACTTACCAGGCTAATATGTTTGTTGTAAGAAGTGTACATATGGGATGCCATAGTTTCCACTGTGGCTAGCTTTTGCGGTTGAAGCAATGAATTTAGTCTGTCTACAATGCTAATATCCAATTCACAGAATGCTGGACTCAGCTTGACTTGTAAATCTGCTTTCTGGGGAACAGAGCTCAGTCTCCCCTGGCTACCCTGTTAATAAAACACTATAGACCTATTACAAATGTAAAATATAATTTATACACAATTCCATACATTTATATTTATATATTTCAAAACTCAAGAGAAATTTTTATCAACTTTACCTGAGGCCCTTTGTTGTCCAAGTGCTTGTAATGAAGTTGAAGGCATGAGGGAGAATGTAACTTGTTTTCTTGTTTTTCAGAGTTAAACCTAAGGAGCTTTAAAAGAAAGACAACAAAACTGGTAATAATTCAAATTATTATTATTATTATTATAATTCAGCTTAGAAAAACCAAAAACACCATCTACCATTTTGTGAATGGGTTTCCACGTGGGCATTGTGAAATCCCCTTAATCTTATTCTTCTTTCAGCCTTCTAAAACACTAGGGAGGAGGTGAAGACATGGGGTGATGAAATGGGAAATAAATCTGCTTTTGGGTAGTTACCATTCTCTCATTAGATTATCAGAATGACAAAGCTCAAAATATTTGGGGGGAAAATAAGAATGTTATTGTTCATCTCATTTCATTACATGATCTTTTATCAAGCAACCCAGAGAGTTTATATTTTCCTTGCTTTTTTAAGGTTATCTAAAGCAATCTAATAGATTTTAGATTTTTTTTTTTTTGCTTTTTGCAACACCCTTAGATATTGGAGAAAATAGAGCCGCAAGGACTTTAGAGAGGGGAAAAAATAGTTAAGCGTTTTGGACTATTTTCTGACTGCTAAATTATAAAAGCTCTGGCTGGCATGAATTTCTAAAGGGGATGTAGAAAGTCTATACACCTGTTAAAATGCCATATTTTTAAATTGAATTGTACAGCTTATATGTTAAAGGTGGAAAAATTCTGAAGTGATTTATCTAGATTTGATTTTTTTACATCTCAAAACCTGGCATTTTTTTTTTAACATGGGTGTGTAGACTTTTTATATGTACTATATTATAATCTTAGCTCTCCCCACTGGGAAAGAATGATTTCTGACTGGATCAACTTTTTCCAAATAGGCATTTCCAATCCAAACATCTAGCTACCAAAAAGTCAATTGTCATAAAGCAATTATGTTTACACATTTACCCACTGATTGCAATTTATGTATAAATAAAAGTATAAGTACAATTTCATATTTTTCTCAGTGTATTTCAACTACTAATATTAATGCACACATATAATTTATGTACCTCTGTATAGTGAGGAATTTGGGAATGGGAGTCTGTAGAAAACAGGCATTCCAGAAGTTCCATCTGTCCAATAGATAAGTCTGTATTCAAACAATGAGAGGTTGATCTTTGTCGCTGCTCATAGGATACTTTGAGGCCTGTACCTATAAATCTAACATGAGAAATAAGAAAACTATTAATCAACAAACACACATGTAATCACTTTTTACTTATTGTTAAAAAGTTGTGGAAATACATAATTTTAATTGCCAGAATAAAACATTTGTTTTGCTATTTTTTTTTTTCAAATATGCAACAGTATCCCAAGGACATGAAAAAGTAATCCACTCCAAGTGCTATCTGACACTAAAGAGAAAAGTTGGTCAAGGTATTTTTTTAAAGAAAAAAGAAATAATGGCAAATCTTGCTCTGTAGTCCAGATTAAGGAACCTCCCAAACACATCCAACTGCCTACTGTGTGACCATGAATGGTGGAAAATCTTGCAAATAGAGGTAAAAAATAATTTGGCAAGTTTGAACTAGTGATTAAGGCACCAGATTAGAAAGTGGGAGACCATGAGTTCGTGTCCTGCCTGAGGCATGAAAGCTGGGTGACTTTGGGCAAGTTTGTCTCAGCCAAACCCACTTCACAGGGTGGTTGTTGTAGGGAAAAAAGGAAAAGGAAGGTTGAATATGTTCACTGCCTTTAATTATTTGTAAAAAATAATAAAGGTTGGATACAAATAAACAAACAAAACAAACATTAAAAAATACTTCTATAAAATTTGTCTCCATACTTTAAAATCATCAACCAGGCACTTTAAACAGGTTCTATCATAATAGGTTTCATATCAAAAACAAATTCAACTGTGTCAATGGTGAGGCCCATATTATGGAATAAATTATTGTGGATTTGAAGCAACCCCTTTCTTACTACATTTAGGAGGTACTCAAAAAATATTACTATTCACAGGATTCTCTTTTATGTTTGAAAGCTGTTATGCTTTAATGTCAATTTATATATTAACTAAACAATAAATTAATGTTACTCTATTATCGTTCATATAGATTGCTGGGCTCTGTTTGTTACATTTACTAGATAAACAAGAAAAAAATGTACCGAAGGTGGTCATGTGAACAAGCCTTTGCAAATACTTTTCGAAGCAACAAAAAATCTTCTGTGGGAATCTGAGCTGGATCAATTTTTTCTATCTGGGTAAAAAAATCCTGTGCCATTGATGTTAGCGGGCTAATGTTTAGTGAAGTTTCAGGTGGTGGTAAAGGATCAATATGGAGCACGGACACCGAGAAAGCACCCACTACTAGCCTAAAAAGAAGTTCAGGTTTTGACTCATCCACTGAAATAGATCTGGATGGAAGAGCTGGAATGAAATAAAAATTATACTACTTAAAATAATCTCCAATAGTATGTCTTCACAATTTAACATTACTTTTAATTACTACAACATCAGATTTAAGTATTAAATTGCTACAACTGTAATATATTATTACTGTAATGTATTATCAATCAAATATTGTATACAGAAGCTAGATACCTTATCTATGTAGTTGAGGCATATTTGAAATGCTGTTTACTTAAGAAAGCAACATTAGTATTAATTAAAATTTTATTACATTACATACTTAATGTATTATACTTACTTTCTTCAATAAACAGAATATCAGATATGCCTCAATTCTCTACATAAATAAGAAGGTAACTGGATACCTTATTTATGCATATCAATAATAAAAATACATTCAAAAATAATTGTGGTATATCATATCAAATTCACATTTAGCAATATATTATATGGCAGTAACATAACTTAGTTACAGTCTTGCATTTTTCACATTCTCAGAATTATGAAAATACAACTAATGTGGGAGGGGTTGAAACAAAAACCATATAGGCTATGCAAATTTTCTGAAGAGCCCAATAAAACTAACAGAAATTCATATATAAAAAAATCAAAATATTCAATTTGAACTTTTGAAATACCCCAAAATCAGCAGCTAGTTTGGATCCAGTACTACTAAATAAAGGTAGCCCTCAATTTACAACCATTCATTCAGAGACCATTCAAAGTTACAATTGTACTGAAAAAGTGATTTGTGACCATCTTATGACACTTGCAGTATCTCCCTGGTCACATGATCAAGATTCAACTGGCAACTGGTTCATATTTATGACCCTGTTGCAGTATCCCTGGAGTCATGTAATAACCTTTTATAACTTTCTGATAAACAAAGTCAGTGGGGAAGCCAGATTCACTTAACAACTGTGTCACTCACTTAACAACTTCAGTGATTCATTTAACAACTGTGGCAAAAAAGGGCAAAACTCACTTAACAACTGTCTCAGAAATGTTGGGCTGAACTGTAGTTGTAAGTTGAGGACTACCTATATCAGTAAGTCTTTTAATCAAGTAAAGAAATAGATTGCTGTGACACCTTGGATTATAAATATTCGAAATCTTGATTCAGATTTAAAACCAGAGGACTAACAATAACAACACAGAAGAGCAGGTGAGAATAACATTGACTTCTAGTTTAAACTGCAGTTTCAAACATAGTATCCTAAAATAGCTTTATTTTTAAACTAAAACTGTATGTAACAATATACATTGTGTTATTCACAGCACTAAAAGAAACAAACAGAAAAGTTCTATTGCACCCTGTTGAAAAATATGCTACATTGGTTTTGAATAATGAGGTATGCTATTCCCCAATTTTCACTTACGAGTCCTTCGTAGTGGAACTGAATGATCAGTGTTAGGTGTAAATGATGCATTTCTTAACTGTGGCATTTCCTGCTTGCTTTGATCAAATTCTCCCCATGCTGTCTGCTATTAAAATAAGAACATAAATGTTATTATGCTTCCATTGCATAACATTTCAGCATTCTGTAAGTTATTTATTAATAATAAATGATAGAAATGTTCCCACCCTCTCAGCTGTTCCAAACCAACCCCCACAAAAAATATGTAATGTGTTGTGGATTGAAACATGAACTCAAGAATTATTCCTCCCCTCGACAGAGTAATTGAATTTCATTAGAGTCAAAAGTATTTCCTACTCAAAAATTATTAATATAGACAAATATCAATGGTCTCTAACCAGTGGTGAAATGCTACCGGTTCGGCCTGGTTTAGCCAAACCTGTAGCAAAAATTGCTCTGACGATCAGCTAAGAGGAGAAAGAAGAGAAAAGTGCAGGATCAGCCGTCCTACCTGCCCCTGTACTCTTCTGTTCTTTATCCTCTCCGCTGATTCGTGTGGCAGAGCCTCAGCTGGTGTTTGGAAAGTTGCACAATCACTGAACTGGTAGAATCCCACCACTGTCTCCAACTATTTCTTAGGTACAGTTGCTGAGAAGATGGTTAGACTACACTTATGGAGAGCCCTAGACGAAATGTATTATTTGGATTCTTTTCAATCAGGACCAGTCACCACTTTTGCTGATGATTATTGCAGGATCTGGATATAAGGACTACAACCATTATGGTTCCATTCTGTCCAACATCTGATGACCTTTGATAACATTATTCTGGATTGACTGAAAAAGCTGGAAGGTGGGTACTCTTTTCTTCAATGGTTTTCACTCATAAAGTGGGCATTTCCAGATATGGTAGACAGAGAGAAGTCAAGCCTTCAGCCACTCTGTTATGGTTCTTGGATGGCTTACTCTCTTCCCCACTACTGTCTGAACTCTACACAAACCCATAGGAACTAGCACCGGTACAATGTGAAGTAGTATAAATATTCTGATAACACCCCATTATATATGTCTAGATGCCCTGCACTGACTACCACTGAAAGCTTTTGGATGCTAAATGGCAAAGCTGGTTTAAGCTGAATCCTACCAAGATAGAGTAGCTGTGAATTGAGAAGCTAATTTAGTCAAGATAGCCCATCTTTCATATTGGGCAACATTCTCCTAGATGGAGCTATGCTGCAATTTGAACTCATGACTCTTGTTTTTCCAGATGGTGGATATAACCATATGTCTCTATGCACAATTACTTGTTGTATGCCTCTTGCAGTCTTTCCTAGATCACTTATTCACAGTCATTAATGCTCTTGTCACCTCACAGCTTGATTATAACAATTAGGTTAAGTGCAGCTGCTTTTGAATGCCATCCAAAAGTTTCAGCTGTAAAATGTACTGCAATCTCTGCAGTTATGATCATACCAAGGTTCACCAATGTAATACCACTAGTATGGGAATTGTAATGGCTGCCAGATAGTTTTTGGGTACAATTCAAGATTCTGATATATACCTTTAAAGCCCTAACAGGCTCAGGCATTGTATATATGTGACCACATTCTCCAAGGTAATTTTGACTGTCCAGCAAGATCCAGGAGAAGGAGTTTGTTGTGAGCCCCCTCACTACTGGAATGCCAGCTTCAAGAACCTGGGCTTAAGTCTTTTCAGCAATGGCTCCCCTCCTTTAAAAAGTATGCCCCTAGATATCATCTTACTGGTGGTTTTTTGTTTGTTTGTTGTTACTATTTTGGACATCTATAAAAAAATATGACTCTTCAGAAGGGATCTGGAGAGAAGTAAAATTATACCATGTGTGAATAGTGACATACAATTTTCATTGTTTTTAACTGTACCAATATTTGTTTTGAATCTTATTATAAAAATCTCGTAAGCGGTTCAGTGTCTCTAAAAATACAACAGCATACAAGATGTAGTAACACAAACAAACAAATACAAATTTTTGGAAACAAATGAGCTGGTGCAGGATGAGTATTAGCTTGTCCACAATTCATTCATTTGGCTCCAAAGCCTATCAGGCCATTATGGACTTTACTATTTACAAACATATATTAAAACCTGGACAATTAACCAGCACAAAACGTGTTGCAATGTGGTTTCAGACCCACAGAAGGCAGGATTGATACTGGGGTAGTAAATGTGACTATATGTTGGATAACTGGCATGCATGTTTTTGGCCATGTTTCTCACTAAATTTAGCTTAGTATGTTCTACAAACACAATCACCCCCAAACACACAAAGTTCCTTTACTCAAATACAAACTGTTAAGTATTACATACCACTGCAGCACCAAGTGGAGATCCTGCTGGGGTAGCAGTATATGTACTAGTTAAAGAAAGATCCAAATCCATGGTTGGTGGTTCTCCAAGAGGTGGCAATGAAGAAAGACTGTGAGACATCTCCATGTCAGCCATTGAGAAAAAAACCTCTTCTTCTAAAAGAGTAGATATTGTTTGTAACATTCAATATTAAAAAATCAATCACAATTTAAGGAAATACACAAAGCTGTAGGTCTCAAAAATAGCATTATTCCAGAGTTTATGTAATGTCTTATGTGGAAGAGAATCACAATTTAGAAAAGAAGCACAAGCATTGAATAATACATTATGTCACACACAGAGAAATAAGAAAACAATATATGTGTATTGTGTATTGAATCATATATATTTCCCTAAAAGCCACTTCATAACTTAAGATTACCTGCAATTTCTTCTACACCAACTTCTCCCCACTCCCAAATTCATGTTGGAACACAAATGTTTTAAAGGTGGAATCTGAATATTACATATGCTTGTACTTTTGTCTCATTGTTTCTTGCTATGTCACAAGAGTGACATTGGGATTGCTGTTAGTAAAAATGTACCATATTAAAAATTAAATCTGATGTCTAGGTGCTTAGCTTAAATCCTTTTCTTTCACTCTGAGACGTTTGAAATAGATGTGATATTTAACATTATTCAATGACTTTAAAATATTTAGTATGAACTGATGTTACTCGGGCTTTTATTCATAAAAATACTTCCATTTTGAGTGGTGTTGTTTTGCTGATTGTACAGGGGTTGTATTGTAAATATTTAATGACTTTTTAATGCAAGCTGTCAACCCTTCTGGATTGTGGAGGAGTAGAAATGAAGAAAATAAATAATGTTGAATTTCTTACAACTCTATTCTTCAGTCGCTGATTTATGCTAAACTATTATGTGGCTTGTTTGGTTTTGGCTAAATGCAATGTTTAATTCTATAAGGTCAAGTCCACAAATCATGATTTAAAAATCATAAGTTAGTATTATGTGCAAACCCATAAAAATAGCAATATGCCCCCACCCTATGAAGTTTGGGTTGTTTGCTCACCACGACTTGAAGGAGTTCTAGCTGCCTCAGCTTCATAAAAACTCAGATCAGACTGTGTGCCTACTGGCAAAGTTTCTTTTCTCAAGTAACGATTGAGCTCCATCTGAATCCGATACTCATCTTCCTGCTGCATTGGCCGATTTTTTCTGTCTTTATTAGATAATTCTATTCTGCCAGGATTCTCTGCAGTGAAACACAAAATAGAAGAATAAGGTATCTAATTCCAAAGTCCCAGGAAACACAATTTTCCTCACCTTGGCTTCAAAGCCTATATTTGAAAGAATTCAGCCCCATTGTTCCAGTGATGGAATAACATTATCAGCCATGCTTCCCCATTAAAAGTTGCCTAGCAAATATTTAAAACCGTGGCAACATGCAAAACTTAGGCTGCTCCCTTTATTTCAGTCATATGAATCAACACAGTTTCAACTTACCTGGTCTGGCAATGGCTGCAAACATATCCAATAAAAGATGTACCTGTCTTGGTGACAGGAACAGGTGTATGGAATCTATTTGTCCATCTACGTCCAACTAAAAAAAAAAGATTTAATATATTTTATAAGAACCTGTTTTCTCAGTTATCAATCTTGCCACTGAACAAAAACAGAACTTTTAATTCTTTATCTTATGAAATATACTGTGGATAGTCTGTGAAATATAATGATTTATTGGAATGCAGCTTGCATATTATTTTTGAGTAGCATTTATATGTTTTAGCTTAATTGTTTATAAAAGTTCTTTAGTATCTCCAAATTGAACTATCTCTTTTTACATACATAGAAATTAGCAACCCGAGCTCCAAGGCTATGTGCAGACATGCTTAAACATCTGAAATATATGATATTAATAGAAAAGAATATTTGTGGGTCAGGGTTGAACTGGGAAGTCCTTGGTTCCCTCTAAGCTTGGTTGTTTTCTTGCAGACATTTCATTACCCAACTAGGTAACATTATCAGTCTGATGATGTTGCACAGTTGGATAATGAAACATCTGCAAGAAAACAACCAAACTCAGAATCACCAAGGTATATTACAACATATAAGTCAAGTAAAACTTAGGAAATATGTACTTGAAAAGCTATAGATACAATTGATCTGTCAACTTTGGGAGATGGTCAACTTAGGGAGGTGGGCAACTGTGGAGGTTTTACTGTATATATACCTACTTTATATGCTGACTAAAATTGAGTCTCCAAGTAGCATTGATTTAATTAAAGAGATACCAAAAAACCCAGCTCTCATGTTTTAAAAAGATCCTTTTATAGGAGAAGAGCAGGCAGAGGAGGGTGGAGGTGGAGTTAAGTACATCATCAGTTTAGAGTCACTGTGTTCCTACAAGTGTCCCAAGTCCAAACCCTCCTGAATTCTGTTGATCCTTATCTGGTACCAATGTAGTGTTGTACTTTAGTTGATCAGATTCTTATGTACAGGCTTGAATACATTTTTATGTTACAATTTTATAAATAGACCTGATTCTTTGCACCTGACACTTTGGGATTATTTCAAAGATTTCTTTGTTCCTCTGTTTTCTGCTGTCAATAGTTTCTCTATCTAATATTGAAGCACACAAGTTTTAGTTCTGCAAAAACTCAAAGAAAAGCTATTATTGTTTTGCTCTTAATGTACTTGTTTCTTGCCTTTGAATTAAACTTGACAAGGGGTGGCTACTAGTTAAATAATTTTATTTTAACATGTTACAAATGACATTGTACTAATTTAACTTGATTTTTTTCTTCTTGTCTGGATCTATAACTGAAACACTGCTGTTTTAATTGTATGTATTCTTATTTAGTTATATTTATTTATTCTGATTCTTTTGCCCTTTGCCTTAAAATAGAAAAAAAGATCAAACCCTAGACAGCAAGCATGCAGCAGTTAGTGACACACATTTCAGATTATCTGTAGTGATTTTAAATAATGTACATGCAACGGCTTAATGATTACGACATGCTTATTCTTCACTTTTACACAGTGGACTAAACAAGAGTTCAACTATATACAAAAAAAGCTTTATCAAGGAAAAATGGAATGCAGAATTAAGAGAGATATCTATACCAAGACTGGAATATCATGTACCAAGGGTTTAAAAAAAACATGACTATAATCAACAACTAACCTTTGCTCCTGGAAGCACTTCATTTTGTTTTAATGTAAGACTCAGTTCCATCCTTCCAATCAACTTACATATTTGCACAGGATCTGAAGGAGAAACTTCAGGTAGGTTTCGTGCTAGTTGAGGATGTGGCTCGTACATAATTTTTGGATTCCAGCTAGGTGAAAGCTTTGGTTCTGTTAACTTTAAAATACATAAATAAAAATATAGAGGTAATACATAAGCACACTTTCTTGGCTGTGTACAGAAATATATGTATTCAAGCCATTACAAAACTATAGTGCACAATTTTTCAGTACAAGCACAAAATTAGAAACACTGCAATAATGGAATAAAAACATTTTTAACATTAGAAATTTAACTATATTTTGACATTTGAATTTCTGGTGCTATAGAAATACAATAATAAAGAAAAAGTATTTTACCAACTGTGTAGTGGAACAGACTGGAGAGGATTTTGCTGATGCCTGAAATTCATCCCAGAAGAAAGAAACACCTGACAGCTGTAATAATTTGTGAGCAAAAGCTGTGGGCTGATGCACATTTCCAGAACATTCATCAGCAGTTTCATCACAGTACACTGTTCTGTAAACAGTGAAATCAATAATGAAATAAGGATAGAATATAAATTTACAATTTTCTTGTTTATATCACATGAATAGTTTCAAAGAAAAAAACCCCAAGAAAGTCCAGTTGCCTTTTGGAAAAAGCACCTTTGGAACAACCAGGACCTGGATGATTGAGAATCTCCATAAAAATCTAGCAAAACATTACTATATCACATGGGCACAGAAGCATATGCAGCTTAACCTCTAATAACATTAATGCACTAACTTAATTACAAAATTCCTATATCTTCTTACATGTTTAAAACCCTAATCATTATTGCTTTAGTCATAATTAATGTCAACTTCTATTATTGAGGAATACAATATAACCTTTATTTTATCTCATAAAGTACTGATTCTCTTCCAGACATCATTTAAAATAATAAACAAAACCTACTTACTTCTCAATATGAATTTCCAGTGCTGTTCCACTTTTAGAATTATCTGGCACATGTTCAATTCTCAGAACAGTGTCTAAAAAATTGATTTTCACTCTTCTTAAAACTATAGTAAAAATACCAAGATAAGAAATAGTGTTACACCTGCTAGATTCAGACTAGGCAGAATTGTATTATCAAGACAAATCCAATACACAACACACTGAGCAATAAACTACAGTTTATAAATCATAATTGATCACATATTAAGCCAGAAGGAAATAAATACTTAAAAAACTATATAATCTTGCATCATCTAAGTAGACACTACTATTTCCAAGCATCTGCTGACTGATGAAGGAATGACCAGACTGAGCCTGAGGGTGGAGTTAAACTCATCATCCATTTGGAACCGCTACGACCCTAAAAGAGACGTAAGTCCAGCTACCCTTGGTCCCTTGACTCTTATTTGGCACCAATTTGCCTTGACTGTTACTAGATTTAAGGGCTAAAATATTGGGCAAGAGACTGCTGAATGAACATCTGGAACATTGTCACTGGAACCCCTTTTCTAAATATTGTGAAAGTGGTTTATGCATGCAAACCTGTCCCATCACAACACAGTAACACCTTCTGCATATGTTACTAAATAATACAACATTTTAAAAATTGACAATTATTGTGACTTAATTAACAAAATATACTTTCGATTAACTGTTAATCTGCTTTGCAATTTATGAAGCAAACAGTACCTGTTTCAATTGTTTCGGCAAATTTCTCAAGTCCTTCAAAAGGCTGGGACCCTTCTCCTTGTTCATCTGTCAGTTTTTGACTAAGACATTCCTTTGCAAGCTGCATGCTACTCGTCATAAAGCTTGACCAATACATTGGTTCTGAACTAGAAGCTACCAAAAGAAGTCAAACATGCTTTATTTTTAATCAACTTTAGCCATTATTAATATTAAATCATAAGGATGAGTCAGTAATAGTAAATCATGAACTCAATCAGCAAAACATTGCTGATGGATACTTTCTATGCACACAGCAGTGATTTCCAATGTAGTAAAGAAAAAGAAAATCCTCTCAAAGTTTATATTTATTCACATAGAAACTTTACACTAGTAACATTAAATGTAGCAAAGTAAAAACTAGAGAAGTAATATTGTGGAGTAAATTAGATTGTAGGATATATGCCAGTGGTGGAATTCCAATTTTTTCACTACCGGTTCTGTGGGCGTGACTTGGTGGGTATGGCAGGGGAAAGATACTGTAAAATCTCCAGTCAGAGGTGGTATTTGCCAGTTCTCTGAACTCTCAAAATTTCCACTACCGGTTCTCCAGAACTGGTCAGAACCCGCTGAATACCACCTCTGGATATATCTACTTTTACTTCATTCATGTATGGAGAAAAAATGTTCTTTCCAAATATTTCAAGATCAATGAAATACATAAATTTATTCTTCTGCTATAGTTGTCAAAATGGTAGACTTCTACAGCAGAACATGCAAGTATGGATAATTATATTACAAACGTCCAATAAATGTAATGTTTGGTCTTAAGCATTCTGAGGGTTTTTCCAACTGCTCCAAGACGCCAATCAACAAACTTATATTGCCTTTGAATGAAAAGCAGGACTTCTCCAAGTATGAACATGATATATGAAAATGATATGGCTACATAATGATAAAATAAGACTGGTTTTCCCATTTGGTCAGGATTCAGAAAATAGATCTAATAATGTAGTTACGGTCAAGTTTCTGAACAAAAGAAAAGCAGAAGGAAGACTGTTATTTTATAAAGAAACTTTAGATCAGATGTGAGTTTATAATATACAGAATAACAGAGAGTTGGAAGGGACCTTGGAGGTCTTCTAGTCCAATCCCCTGCTCAAGCAGGAGACTCTATACCTTTTCAGACAAGTGGCTGTCCAATCTCTTCTTTACAATATCAGGTTGTAAACACAGTGAATCTATATACATCTCGATAGCCTACAAAGGTGTTTATAAAGTAACATAAATTTGTTTACAAGACAAAGGATATCATAGTTTTGAAATAAAGTATTTGAGCCAAAAATGTATACATTTGAACACTAACCAATATCCTTTGTCCCGAGTCAATGAGATTATTTGCAGTGATACTTATTTCCTTATTATCTGATCAGACATGGGCAAACATACACACTGCCCCATGATATCGTATCTATTTGATATTCAAACATTCCATCTAGCAAAAATTAAGTGGATATAAGTAGTGCTTGCTTAACAATTATTTATTTATTGCAGTTCAAAGTTACAACAGTGCTGAAAAAGTAGCTTATCATCAGCCCTCACACTTATCACAGTGTCCCTACAGTCATGTGAGCACCATTTGCAACCTTCTCAGCTGGCAAAGTCAACAGGAAAACCAGCAGGAGGTCATGTGATGCCATCATGTAATGTTTTGTTTAAACTGGAATCAGGACTGCCAGGACTTCTATTGAGATATGAGGCAATCACATGATCCCTACTCAGTGGTACAGTTGCCAGTCCCAATTAAGGACATTAAGCGAGAACTACCTGTATTGTGATACTAGTTCATTTATATCAGTGAAAGTGTATGGACTTCAACTCCCAGAATTCCCAAGCCAGTCTTTGCTGGTTGGGGAATTCTGGGAGTTGAAGTCCACACATTTTCAAGTCACTAAGGTTGAGAAGCACTGATTTACACTAATCCACTTATCTTCTAACATGCAAAAAAAATTATAGAATATGTAATGACAAGCAACTGTTGTTTATTAACTTACCTAGACATGGCCTTGGCTTGAAGACCATCTCTAAGCCCTTTACTTCAAGGGCACAGTTATCTTGAAGCAAAGAGCCCCAAGGAATGGACAGAGATATTGACTGAATAAATCCTTCAGTAACTTCCAATGGAGCATCTGCAGATTCCAGAATCTCGTTCAGGCTCTAAGCAAAGAGAAGAAAAACACAAAATTCGTAATATTTATTATCAGAATTTGTAATACTAATTACAATTCTAACATATATATGGATAATTAATTTCTCTTCTGCATCTAGGGCAAATTAGGTTTAGCTGCCTAAAAAAATACAAGTTTCAGCTAGGGTAGTACAATGCTTTAGATTCAATCTTCAAAGGGTGTTTTCAATATGTGGAAATGTGGATATATTTTTTTTAAATACATTTTGGTATTTGGTGTGTGGTTATTAGATCCCACCATTTGGCTGCCTCCCAAAGCCCATAAATATGGGAAAACAGGCTAAAATTACCAAAGTCTACTAATCACAATGAGCATACTGGTTCTGGTATGTGCAAAACATACATGAAAAATAATAATGTACTCATGTCCAGCTTGTAATCTAATTACTGACATCTGATTAGCCATTGTGGGGAAAAAATATGGTAGAATACTGTATATATCTAGCTCTTTCATCTGATGCATCATAGTTCTTATTATATAATACAAAAAAATCCCTTAATTTCCTTCTCCACGGCAATCTCTAATTTTAATGCAAATCGGATATGCATTCATAGAAATACTCAATATGGCTGGGTACATCCATTTCTATAACTTCCATGCTGCAATACATTAATACATTTTGCTTCATATATCCAGTGTCAACAAATCCAATTAACCATCACTATCATTTTAAGTATTGCAAAATTTAATGTCATAGACACGGATAAACATACTTAACAGAACAGGTAAAATGATTATAAGGGTGATCACAATTAAGATAAATTGTTATTTTTTTAGCAAAATGCCTGTCATACTTGCCAACAACTACTTGTGCTTATGTAAGCCACATGCTACTGTGGTAATCAGTTATAAAAAGCTGTGGAAAAATATTAATAGTAGTACATTGATAATGACATTTTTAAATACTGTAACAAGGCAAATGCTTTCAAATATTGAAACACTGAAAAGTTAATTAAAAACAATCCCATAAAAATGCACATAACAGAAAATGGTGTTCATTTAAGAACATACAATATTTCATAAAGAATTCAACTTATAGCTCAGACATCTTTATCATTAGAGATGTTCTCAATTGCATATTCCTGTAGTTATTCTCATAACATTGACATAGTCAATATTGTTCCCCTAACATAACCCACTACTGTAGAAAATATCACCCAGGGAGCTTATTAGGCTTAAGAAGCTCTAAAAATGTCAGTCACAATACAGGACACTAAATATATACAAAACATCAAAGAAAACAAATTTACAAAAAGCTCACCAAACAGAACTTAAATATTAGAGGAAGTTGTGGAAAGAATAGAAGAAACAGATTACATCTAGACCTGTGACAATCAAGACTGAGGCCTAGGCATGAGGCTGAAACCAAGCTGGTTTCCTTCATTAATAACCCAGAGAGAGACTCTCGTGGAGGAAAACATGATCACCTTTGTCTTATAATCAATATCAGAAGCCTCCAAGAAGTCTAATAAGTATCCTTCAGGCCCATCTGAATGGGTTGGAAGAACTGTACCAAAGTAATTCTGTTCCTTCCTGAGTGGGAGATCCTACTTGGTAGCCATCGGGGCAAAGAGAGGTTGGTTTTTTGAGTGCTTAATAAGTAGGATTGTGTCCAGTGAAGCCAGACTCCATAAAAATGGTACTGAATACGACTGAGATATCCAGGAAATTATCAGGAGATACATTTAGAGACCAGGTAAAACTAAGGACAATGAAAAATCTCTTTCAGGTGCTTAATCTTGGATAACATTTCTGCCCAAAGAGACACGAATGGATGTGATAAACTGCATCTCTCCAGGGACTCTCTCTACATCCTCAGGCTATAGCAACTGAAATAAGCAAATGTGGCTATGCAAAGAATAGACTCATACTACATTTATCATTTTCCAAGATGGACTTCAACAAACATGAACAACTTATCAGACAGCTTAGCAAATAAGCCACGGCAAACTACCAAAAAATCAAGTAGCCTCAAATGTAGAAGGGTCCTTACCATTTAGAAGAATGACATTTTACAATGTAAGTGGACCTTCTTTGCTACATATGAATCAGAATATGAGTCAGCTTTAGGCAGAATTAGACCCACTAATTGGTTTGTCACAAGGCAGAAAAATTTGTGTGTTTAATTTTGCACTCCTAAAACCTTCATTCAAAACACCCTAAAGTAACATTATTTGCTTTAATCAGAAAACCATCAAAATGACTGCAATATTCCAGAGAATCAAACTGAAGAATTGAGAAAATAGCAAGTAATACCAATTTTCAATAAGCTACTAAACCCAGTTTGATTAATGTTTCATATATATGGACTAAACATTTCAGATCCACAACTGTTGGGCAATAAAGTACGGTCATAGTACACATATCTTACCTACAAATCAATCCAATGGCTTCTCAACTTTGCACTTTAAATGTCAATATTTAGAATTGCCTTAACCTTGATAATTACCTTCCTATACATAAAAATATTCATTTCAAGTCAAAAGAGAAACTCTCTTTGTAATATTCTATATTTTATTAAAAGGTAGAATAAGCAAAGACAGGGAAGCTGCTCCAGATCAAATAGTGCACACAGAATTCTGGCTGTTGATATTATATGAACAGAAATGTTATCAAATCTTAGTAATATGAACTTGGACAAATGTTATGAAGCTTATCTTGCATCTACCAATACCATCATTATCATTTTCACATTTTATCATAACACAGAAACTATTATAATTGTTCTAAAAAGAGCCTCCTCATCTAATGTCTATATTTAGTAGGTATTAGACTTAAATTAGAGAATTAAATAAAAAGTTTTAATAGGTAGACTTACTGATGATGTTTAATGCTAAATGGAACAAAAAGGCTTTGCTTACTAATTGTAAGCAACATGAAAGCCTTAACAAGTCATTGCTAACAATTACTTCTTCTGGTAACCTGAGTCAAAGCAATGTTATCATAATGCATTGAAGGCCAATGTAAACAGCTATAAGTATTTTAAAAGGGAGAAAGAAAGCTAGAAAGGAAACAACTCTAGAGATGCTCAATACCATGATGAAAATTTCCCAAGGAGAACATTTAGCAGACTGAAAGAACAGACTGAAGCTCTTTCAGTCTGAAAGAACAGACTGAAGGAAAATGCATTCTGCAGCAGATAAGAAACACAATCACTGAATGAAGGCAACCAGTGAGTAGCCAAATTTTAATTCATATTTTTTTCTCAGCTACAAAGTTTCTGATTAAGAAATTCTACAGAAAGTTAAGATTCCTAAATCATAAGATTCTTTCAACCAAATTTCCTAAAAGCATAAATATCTATATTAAAACTAAATAATTTATTTCAATTAATTGTATTCATTCAATTTCTATAGATGCCGATCTCAGTAAATGACTCTGGGCAGCTTACAATTCAAAAAATATATATTACAATCAAAATACAAAAAACATTTAAAAAAGAATAAAACAATAGAAACAAAATAAATTTACATTTATAGCCATGATATTTGGCTAGTTAGCAATGCAGTCAGAAAATGGGGGCCCTTAACACAATCACATAGCTGTCACCTTGTCACCTTATAGAGGAGATGGACAGCATAAAAATTGAATAAAAATAAATAAAATTCAGCATCCCAGGGTTGGAAACATAGTGAGGTTTTTAGGCCTTAGGAAAGGTTAATAGAGTTGGGACTATTCTAATCTCCAAAGAGACAATGTTCCATAGTGGACGGGCCATAGCAAAAAAATGCCATTTGTTAATCTCTGCCAGCAGACACACTCTGGCAGACAGAATCTGCAGCATGCCCATCCTGCTAGATATGGTTGGGCAGGTAGAGGCTTTGGAAAAAGGCAGTCCTGCAGTCCTTCTGGTACTTCAGTCCCAGCTATATAGGGCTTTAAAGATAACTACCACTACCTTGAATTGACCTGAGTTATGGGTGCAACTGGTGCATCACCAAAAGCAGGAGCCACAAGTCCAGAAAGACCCCCAGATTGTGCACCAAGTCTGTTTGGGTAGTGCAACCCCAGACAGACAGAAAGATGGAAATACTCTGTCTCCAGAGGGTCCAAATACCCACAACCACTCTGTCTTGCTAGGGTTGAATTGTAATATTTTCCGTATCAATTAAAATATAAAAATACAGAAAGATACTGATAAATATTCTACAAAATAAGACTTTAGTTTTAAAAAAAACCCTTTTCTAAAATGTCATCTATGAAACTCATCTATGAAACTGAGGCATAAAATCACAAGTGTTTGTTTACAAAGACCTTTGGTGTTTATATTAAAATATAAAGGCATGATTTGCACTTCTCTACATAGAATCACTTTTTTAAAACCCATCTTTATCCCTAATTATAATGCTGTCAAATATGGATTTGATCAAATACACCATAGCTATGAGTTGTGAATACACTTTCACAGGATCATGCAAACAATACAATTAGGGACCTAGTAATCCTACTAATCCATTCATCTCACAATTTAAATCATAAGGCAATGGTCAAGTACTATTTCCATACTAGAATTTCCATAATCTAGATAATTTTTCCTTACCTGGCATCTTTTTGAAACTATTATCGCTCAGCAGTACTAAATAAAATGTATCAAAATGTGAGTTGATTCAGAAGTTACCATAACTCTAACATGAATTTGCATTTCTTCCAAGTGAACCAACTGAAAACAACCTGAATGAGGTTTCCCATTTCTTTTATTATTCCCTTTTTCTCTCTCCTTAAGTATAAAATAAAAAATCCATTTTGGCTTCAATCCCACCACCATTGACAGCTTCAATTTGAAAGGATAGAAATTATTACTTGGATTATGATCCAAATATTTGGGAATTGCTCACAGGTAAATCTGTTTTTACATCTTACTAAACTTGGTTTACTCCAAACAGTCTCAATATGCTCTAGCGCCCTCTAATATTTTGTCAAGGCAATGACAATCAGAACAATAATCAGAAGGCGGGCAGGAAACTGAAACAAACAAGCTGGCTATACCTGTCAAAAGACAATTCCTCCTTTGCCAGCTGGAACTGGATCACTTACCCATTTGTCTAGAGGCACCTGGGCCAAGCAGCCTGTGCCTTGGTAAAGATCCAGCGTGAGCTGCTCCAAGCTGAGCTTCTCCTGGAGAAAGTGCCCCAGGTACCTCTGCAGCAGATACCTGCAGGCCCTTTTTTTGATCGACTCCGAGAAAGGCCAAGGCATGATGGCCAAGGAGAGAGAGAAAGGAGGAGGAGGGGGGGGGAAGTCGATGGGAAGTGCAGGGAAGGAGATGCGAGGGCTGGAGGACGGGAGCCAGGAAGTCACAAAACGGGTCTTCGGGAGCTGCCAGACGCGGGTCTGTTCAAGAGGACAGAAAATGGATGGCGGGGGGTGGGGAGGACGGTCGACAGCCCCACCAGTCAGGAACTCCAGAAAGGGGCGTGCCGAAGCTGTCACTGAATGTCAGAGTGAGTTGAAAGCGGGGACGGGGGGGACGGGGAACCCGCACAATAAGCCTGCTTGAGAGGGAAAGGAGACCCCGTCCGGGGTCTCGGCTAGTGGTCAGAAAGAGCCTCCCGACTCGTCTGTTCAAGTCCTGCCCGAGGAGGCTTCACGTCGCAAGAGCACCGCCAAGACCGGGCGGTTCCATCTCGCCTCTCAAACCGCCGCCATCTTCTCCGAGGCCTGCCCCCCAACTCCGGCCGGGAAATTTAAAGGGCCGGCCGTGGGTGGTTTTCACGGTCCACGAGGTCTTCGGCTTCTTCCTTCCCGCCGCCACCCCGCGGCAAAAAAAATCCTCTCTCGCCGTCCCACGGAGAAGCCTCGCCGCGAGGTTGTTATTTTCTCTCTCCCTCTCCGCCCCCTTTCCTCGCCCCGCTGTTTGGGGGCGGCGAGGCCAAGTCGTTGCGCCGCTCCGCTTGGATCGCGTAGCCACGCTTCGGAGGACGTCAAACCCTGCGAGGAAGCCTCGTCATCTTCTGGGCTGCGGAAGGAAGAGAAGGCCCAGGGAAGGAGACCGGAGAAGTCACGTGACCTTTGGAACATAGAGATAAGGACAAAAAAAAAAAAAAAAGAAGAGCAGCGGAGGGGCCCTTAGCTTGCAAGTCAACGTCAGCATAAAAAAGGACGGGAACATCCACAAGCGCCTGCAGGGAGATACTCAGGGGCTTCCCACCATTCCTCTTTTTTTTTTTTTTTAAAGACGTCATATTAATTTGGTGGAAAAACGTATAAAAGACAAAACTAAATCCAAAGTGGAGATGAATCCAAGGTTTATTGTTTTTTTAAAGCCTAAACTATTCGTACTTTCGCAATGCAATGAAATATGCAATGAAATCATCACGTCCTAATGCAAATGTTAATTTACAACGGCGATTTGTTGTTGTTTTTTAAAGCCTATTCGTACTTTCGCAGTGAAATCATGATGTCCTAAAAGAGGTTTATCCTTAATGAAATACATCCCTGGATCCGCAATCCGACGATTCCCTCTCCCTAAACCAGGGGTCTCCAACGTTGGCAACTTTAGGACTTGTGGACTTCAACTCCCAGAGGTCCTCAGCCAGCTTTAAACTGTTTAGCCCTAAACCACGTGCAAGCTCCATCGGCAACCGGAAGTGGCGCCTCTTGTGTTTCCCCCCCCTCCCGAGCCGCCGGACTCTGGTGATGGTGGCACGTGACAGCTTGGAAAGTGAGAAGGGGCGAAGCGAGGGGTTTCGCTTGTTGGGAGCAGAGTGAGAGAGAGCGCGCGCGAGAAGGTTATCGTCTCCGTTAGTGAGGGGGCCGGGAGCAATTCTCATGCAAGACCTATCCGACGGACAGACGCCGAAGGAGAATGGATATGGGTAGATAATGCCGTCGCGACCGGAGGGCGAAAGCAACTGGAAGGGGTTGCACGGGGGACCGCGGTGGTGGCGATCCGACTGTTGAGTTGCAACGTCGGAGAGAAAGGGGCATCCGCTGCTGGCATCTGCCCTGCGTTATTTATTTATTTTTGTTTTTGTTTTATTTATTTATTAAATTTATATTGCCGCCCGCTCGCACGTGGCGACTCAAAGCGGCTTACCAGGACATAAAAAGGGCAACATAAAAGAAATAAACGTAATAAAAAATAATAAAAGAATAACCTCCCACCCCACCCCAGTGGCAACACACATTACATACTAGCCTTTTTATGGCTCCATCCCCCTCTGGGTTCCCCAGGCCCACTGGCAGAACCACATCTTCAGAGTCTTAGAGTGTTAGAATAGAATAGAATAGAATAGAGAATTAGAATAAGAATTAGAATAAGGAATAGAATAGAATAGAATAGAATAGAATAGAATTCTTTATTGGCCAAGTGTGTTTGGACGCACAAGGAATTTGTCTTGGTGCAAATGCTCTCAGTGTACATAAAAGATACATTCGTCAAGAGTCAATCATCGGGTACAATACTTATTAATAGTCATAGGGTACAATAAGCAATCAAATCATACTAGGAAACAGTCAATATAAATCATAAGGATGCAAGCAACAAAATTACAGTCATACAGTCACAAGTGGGAGGGGATGGGTGATAAGGAGTGATGAGAAGATTAACAGTAATAGTAGTGCAGACTTTGTAAATAGTTGAACAGTGTTGAGGGAATTATTTGTTTAGCAGAGTGGCGGCTTTTGGAAAAAAACTGTTCTTGTGTCTAGTTGTTCTGCTGTGCTGTGCTCTATAAGTTGTTTTGAGGGAAGGAGTTGAAACAGTTTATGTCTGGGATTTCACTGCCCTCTTTTTGACTCATGCAGTATACAGATCCTCGATTGAAGGCAGGTGGGTAGTAATTGTTTTTTCTGCAGTCCTAATTATCCTCTGAAGTCTGTGTCTGTCTTGTTGGGTTGCAGAACCAAACCAGACAGTTGTAGAGGTGCAGATGATAGACTCAATAATTCCTCTGTAGAACTGTATCAGCAGCTCCTTGGGCAGTTTGAGCTTTCTGAGTTGGCGCAGAAAGAACATTTGTTGTGCTTTTTTGATGACATTAGAGGGGGGGGGGTCAGCCTAAACTTTGGGGGGATGATCTAGACCAGCGGTCGCCAACTGGTGGCCTGTGGATCACTGGTGGTCTGTGAGAAAAATTTGGTGGTCCACTGAAAAACTATTTGCATTTTTTATATTGCACTAAATACTATTAATATTAGTAGTCCGTGGGATTTAAAATTATGAATTTAGTGGTTCCTGAGGTCCAAAAGATTGGTGACCCCTGATCTAGAGAGAAGGAACCACCACGGAAAACTTCTTCTGGGTACCACCAGATGTATCTCCTTAGGGGACAGGACCTGCAACATTTCTTGCCTCCCTGCTCTAGTGGGTCAGGTAGATGTGACCGGCAAGAAACGGTCCCTCATATAACCTGGTCCCAAGCTAGGAAGGGCTTTAAAGGTGACAACCAGCACTTTGAATTGCAGCTGGAATCAAATCGGCAACCAAAACAGTTGCTGCATTTGCATACATTTGCACACATTCCCCACCTGGGGTCTTCCAGAGGTGTTGGGACTACAACTTCCATGGTTGCTAGAGAAACAGGGAAGCTTCTCCATCTCAGTTGTGGTGTGTTGGCTGGAGAGTGTCCTGTATGCATTTGTACAGATGTTTTGCAATTGTACGTTTATCGCCACATAGTCCTCGACTTATGACCACAATGGAGCTCAAAATTTCTGTTGTTGAGTGAGATGTATTAAGTGACTTTTGTCCCATTTTACGACCTTTCTTGCCACAGTTGTTAAGTGAATCACTGCAGTTGATAAGTTAATTACCCGGTTGTTAGGTGAATCTGGTTTCTCCTTTGACTTTGCTTGTCGGAAGATCGCAAAAGGCGATCACTGAACCTTGGAACACAGCAATGGTCATAAATATGAACTAGTTGCCAAGCATGTGAATTTAGATAACATGATTATGGGGATGCTACACTGGTCATAACTGTGAAAAATTGTCATAAGTCACTTTTTCAGTGCTGTTGTAACTTTGAATGGTCACTAAATGAATTGTAAGTCAAGGACTACCTGTATTTTCATTTAGTTTCACTGATAGGGTTCCCCAGTTGGGTAATAAAAGATCGGCAAGTCAACAACCAAGCTCAGAGAGCACCAAAGACTCCCCCAGGTCAATTTTGACTTACATATATTTCATTGTTCTCAGTGGGGAGTTGTGTCACACAAGAAATACTGAGAAATACTGAGGGATTGATGAGAAATATGTGTCTCTGGATTGTAGGATCTTAGAGGCGCTTGAGAATGATAAGAAAGAAATGACCTATAAAATTGAAGGTTGCAGCAAGTGGTAAGGAAGTTTCCAAGAAACATGCCTAGACTGGAAATAATAATAAACGAGGTTAAGTAGAAAAAAGAATAGATAGCCTTATCTGTGTTGAATACAGTGTTGTCTGATCAATTACTTCAGAACCAGTGAGGGCACCAAAGGCTTCCATTTTGAAATCATGAAATTAAGGTTGAAGTGATTTTTTCAAAATTTTAAAATCCAGGTTTGTTTTTTTTAAAGTTTGTGTTCTGTTTGGAATTTCCCGTTGCCTAAATGTTGTTACAAATTGTAATTATGGTTCTAAATTTTCTGAAAATTCACATCACATTTAGAAATCTATTAAAAGTTCTGGCTGAATAAATGCATCTTTGGATATGTACTAAATATTATTCACATATTTTTATGTGCAGAATGGAGACTGATTATAATTTCATGGATGAATCCAGTAACAGTGGAACTGAGAACCATTTTGAAGGAACAGATGTGAAGGACATGAGAATAGAAGCAGAAGCTGTTGTGAATGATGTTTTGTTTGCTGTGAGCAACATGTTTGTCTCTAAAAATCTCCCATGTGTTGAAGAGGTAGCATACATCAATGTGGAAACTAGGGAGAAGAACAGATATTGCCTAGAGCTAACAGAAGCAGGACTCAGGGTAATGTTCCTTTTGTGTATATATTTTAAGTATTTTGCTGCAGACTATTTAGTAAACAACAGTACATTGTTACAAAAGCAGCCTACTTTTCCTTAAGTTCCAAATATTTAATATAGAAAATAAATTTCCAGGAATCAGTAATTTGATGCAATAAATGCTTCATAATTACCCCATTTACTGTAACTATAAAAATCCATGAAATACATCTTTAGTATTAATCAGGCTTGAGAATTCTGTGTTGTGGGTTGTCTTTTAAATATCCAAAGGGGGGGGGGGGAACAGGTCTGCAGAACATTTTATGTTGTCTTACTTTATCCATGTGTTTATATTGTACTGGATCCTTTCTTACTTTTGAAATATATTTTTCTTTTGTAGGTGGTTGCTTATGATTTTGACCAGATGGATGACAGTTTACAGAATCCCTACCATGAGACTGTCTACTCTTTGTTAGATTCAGTTAGCCCAGCATATCGAGAAGCTTTTGGAAATGCATTACTACAAAGACTAGAAGATTTGAAAAGCGATGGGCAGTCCTGATTGAATTCACAACCAAAAGAGAGTTCCAAAAAATGTAACTGAGAATTTTGAGCAGCTTATGCTGAGAACTTGAAAAGGAATACTTTGTTTAACTTGCATTCCTTGCTTTTAACATTAGTTGCTCTACTAGTTGTAATGGCACTATCTATAACCTTTATAACTGAAGCTGTTCTCAGTAAACAACTCAATTTGTTCTCAAAATTTCAAACAAAGTTATAGTCTTGGTTAATTTTCTTTCAAGTGATTGAATAATGTTTGAGTTTTAATCTGTACTAACTCAATGCTTAGTTTTAGCAATGTTGCAGTTGGCATTAAATGTTTGTAACAAGATAATGCTTGTTCAAAATTTGCACAATACAGTCGTGTTTTCCAAGACTAACTTGGAATTTTATGATGAACAGAAAATTGCCTTGCCAAGCTTAGTAAAATAGATTTTCCATTTACAATTTTAAGCCCAATACTGGTGAGCAGTAAAAAGCAGTGTTTATTGTATAGGTTGCAAACTTCGAATACTGAACAGAAGATGAATTGTTGGCATAATGAATGTATTCATCAATTGAAATACAAATGGTATAAGCACAAAGATAAAGAACTAAAAAAGTGCATTCTTCATAAAGCCCCATCTTTCTTACAGTTTTTGTTAAAATGAAATGCATATTCTATAAAGGGTTACTTACAGTTTAAATGTTTACACAATGTATAGTATATTGGAAAGTATTTTGCACGCCTTAATATATTCCCAGTTACTAAATATTTCTGTTACCTTTTAGTATTTTAACCATTGTTTTAAATTAATGTACAACACAATATTAATTCAAAACCAAAGAGTCAAGTTGGATTTGAATCGAGAGAACAAATTAGGTACCTAAATATGAAATTTGCTAACAGTGGTGCTGTAGTTTTTTGTTTTTAATTTTTACTGCTTACAAAAAGGGCCTGTTTTTAAATGAAAGTTTGTATAGCAGTCATAGCAGCACCAGACATTTTGCTATATAATGATAACATTCCTAGTTCTCAGACAGATGAACTTATAGTTTGAAGGACTTAAATATGTCTTGCGCCTTTGGATTTATTTGGGTGATCGTTTTATCCTAGGACCTAGCTGAGAATTTAGTCCAGGAATTTACACTTTTAACTGTTATAATGCTGTATTTCATTTTGTACATTTGTTTAAAAATATAAAGTGCACAAACTATTGAGTAGATGTATGATCACATTTAGACCTATGGGAGGAAATATACTTTACATAGCTAACTTCGTACTCCTTTGTGACTAACCTAGCCATGCTTATTGTTTACTGATTTATGTTAGCAGTTGTACATTTAAATAAAGGCACATACATGATCTGTAAATGGGTCTTATCCTAAGAGTTTAGGATCCTTTCTCACTTTAAAAAAATATGGAACTTTTGTTTGTATTGGTTACATTTATCAATATTTACTATATTAAAAATTAAAAATGATGCACTTACTGCCTCTATCATTTCTCGTAATAGTTTGAAGGGATTTTAATACTGAATTATTTTTTGAAAATAGGCTGGCGCATAATTTTGATTTTGACGACCTTTTGGTTAAGAAAAATTGATATAAAATAATAAGTAAATGTAGCCAGTGTTTCAGATTAGATGTACACACAAGAGATGGATGGATGGAAGTTTGTTTCCTCTCAATTATTATCCCTTTATTTCCCCTACATGCTAAAATCTGCACCCAAAACCAAATTGGCTTGATAATTGTATGCTTCAGAAAGCATGCCCTTAACACTCCAGGGTGGTTGGACTGCACTTTTCATCACTGGGCGTTCGATTGAGGAGCGATGCGGTCCATCGGGATATAATAATCACCCGCTTCCCCAGCTCCGATACGCCGACTTGTTATAGAACAGGCCCGCGTCGCAGGCGAGCATTGCGGAGGACGGGAGATTTCCCTTCAGTCTGAAGCCCCGCCCCCTTTTCCATCTTTGGCTGCCTGCCTTTTTGCTCCTCCTCCCATTCCCTCCCCCGGTGCCAAGCGCGTGGGTCGGTTGCCCAGCAACCTCCGGGCGTTTTTGTCAACTGCAACCATGTCGGACGAAGAGGAGGCGGTGGCGGAGGCAGAGGAGATCATTCGCAGCCAACGGATCTTCCTCAACCATCTGGACAGCTATGGCGGCAGAAATATTGGGAAGGTGGGGGGCGCAAGGCTGGGCTGCACTGCTCAGAAACGGGAGGGAGGGAGGGTGGGTGGAGATCCGCTTCGGGGCACGCCGCGGACCCGCCAGATGCATCTCCCTCGCAGCAAAGTTACGGGAAAGTCGGAGGCGACTGAATGAATGACATTGTCGTCACCTGTAGCGAGGGTTGGAAAGGAGGGGAAGCATTGGAGAAGGAATCCACGCGGCTTTTTTCTAGTCGTGATATATAAATTATAAAAGTCTATAGAGATTCTCAGTTCATCCAGATCGTGGTTGTCCCAAATATGCTTTTTCAGGAGGCAACTGTATTTTCTTGTTTTTTTCTTTGAAGACGTTTCGCTTCTCATCCAAAACGCTTCTTCAGATCTGTCTGGATGGAAGGGATTGGAAGGATTTATACTGTATATCCCTTGCAGACAGCTGGTCACTTGCATTCTTTTTAGAGGGTCGTTGAAGGCATAAGTTTAATGCAAGATAACCTACTTTTCCTACAGTCATTCAAAACAGCTGATTTTTCCAATCCCCAATATTCAGTGAGATCATCTGTAGTAATAACATCTAGGGGTTGGACTGCTAGTATTCAAGGATCTTCTCAATGTTTTAATCTCTAAACCCCACTCTGTATTTGAAGTATTGTAATGTTTTATCTTCAAAACAATTTACAAAGTGATTATATGTCAATTACAGTTTTACATGTTTTGAGAGCCCTCCTTCTGATATTTATCTGCAGGAAGTCAGTCATCATGAACTCAATATATTCTGTCCTAGTGGATAAATAAAGATTATGAAGAGTGTAATTATTTGATATGAATCAAAAAAGAGGCATGAAAAGAATCAACTTGACTTTGGACAACATCATATTTTCTGCCCAAATTAGGCCTTTCTTCTATGTTGCTTTTAACCAAGTATAGTATTTTCATAGCTTTTTTTGTAACCACCTGCCCAACCCCTAGATCTTATTTCATTCTTTAAAACTTATTTATTAAATTTATATGCTGGCCATCTTGCTGCCACACAACTCTGAGCTGCTTACAACATAATAAAAATAGTATTATTGCAAAAATATTAAAACAGTAAGTATAAAAACAGAATTGACACAATTAACAAAGTCAAAAGGGTATACAATGAGTTAAACGTGGAATCTACTATTTAATCCAATAACCACTTCCAAAAGCCATGTTTTAAAGCCCTTTTGGAAGGCTAAAGAAAGTGAGGGTGGATCTTACCTCATGGGGTATAATATTCCAAAGGATGAGAGGTAGGACAGAAAAGTCTCGTCTCTTGGACTCTGCCAACCATATTTTGTGAAGGAGATTAAACCTTGTGGCTTTTGTATACTCATATCTGTATCTTTGTACTCCCTCCCCCCAATTTCTGGGACAGGATTTTGATTGTTTTGTATATTTTATTTATTGTTCACATTTTTGAACTGCCCATATGCCTCAATGTATAACATACTTGCAATGGTTTATTCAGTTAATTCAATTCATCAAAAGTTCTAGTGTTAATCCACACCCATTGACTAAATACATGGGAGTTCACACAAGATTTTAAGCTAAAATGTGGTTGTCTAGTTTCTCATGCAAACATAAGTATCCTATATATCAGGGGTCCCCAACCACCGGTCCGCGGACCGGTACCGGTCCGCGGAACAAGTCCTACCAGGCCGCTGGTTGCTGGGCGCCGCCATCTTTTTTTGATGAAAAAGTGCTTCGGTGAGCTTTTCCGGGTAGAAAGCTCACCAGAAGCACTTTTCATCAAAAAGATGATGGCGCCAGCGCTCGGTGAGCTTTTCCGGGTAGAAAGCCATTTGTACCGGAAAAGCTCATTGAAGCTGGCGCCGCCATCTTTTTGATGAAAAAGTGCTTCGGTGAGGTCACCGGAAGCACTTTTTCATCAAAAAGATGGCGCGCCCAGCTGATGCGATGCCGGGCGCGGCGCCCAGCTGATGCCGGTACCGGGCTGCGGCATAAAAAAGGTTGGGGATCACTGCTATATATTCTCCAATACTTTGGCAAAGCCAAGACTCAAACTCCCCCTTAGCAATGAGCATAACTGAATGTGGCAGTGTAGGTAACTGTAAGTTACTGAAGATATAATTGTACAGTGAAAGACAGATTACTCAGTCTCTTACATTACTGCAACACCATGGCTGGAGGGGCGGGGCTAATTGTGAGCAGGGCTTATTTGTAATCAGGAATTCTGTGATTGAGACGTGATATGAATACCTACTTGTTGAAATGGGCTGTAGCTTGGGATGTTGCTGCTGTACCAATTTTTGCTCCATAGGATTCCTTCCTGAATTTCTGGAACTTATATTTGGACTGATAATAGAAAATTTCCACTGTTTGGGAATTCTAGCCTTCCTACCCTAGAAGTTGGTTCTTAGATCTACATGTCTTCCATGAGCTTGTCTCAAATAATGTCAGGCCTATCATATGTAGTGGTCATAGAGTGTTTTAAGAGGTTTTTTTTTCTGGACAGTTGTGTCATCTAGAAAGGTTATTTATCATCCCATTTATATCCTGATCATGTGCTAATCACCTGTGACTTTCACAAAGTGATGACACCTATTCAGATGGTGTACCTATAATATATCCATTTAATTTTCAAATGGCTACTTGGAGATTATCTCAAATTTCTGGTGAACAACCAAGATCTGGGTATTATTGCCTTCGAATAGCTTCCTTTTGGGGTCCAGTTTTGATTGATACTTTGATTCACTGAGGCCTTCAGAAAATTAAAAACCAAAAACAATAACCAGAGTATGCCTACTCCAAACAGCATCAACCTATCCTACCAGAACATCCAGGGAGAAGCTATACATAGTGATACATATGTCAGAAGTTTGGGAGAATGCAAATAGAAGATGTCACTTTTCTGGAGCAGTGATGCTTTGGAACAGCCCCAAAAGAAGCTATTGAAGCTATTGAAAGGAAAACTTTCAATGTTGCGAAATTTTGTTAATATAGCCTTACAATACAGATAGAGCTAGTACTCTTGGTTGTGCTTCTTGTCTGCTCTTCATGAAATATGTTGCCTAGAACATTGGGTAGAAAGATGGGAGAAAGAGAGAGAGAGAGAGAGAATTTATGTGTTTGTTTGTTTGTTTGTTTGTTTAGAGTGAGAGAATTTATTATTTTAACAGGGTTGCTCATCTTATATATCAGAACTCTGAGTGACACAGTAAAATAACTAAAACACAAAAGGAGGAAATATGTAAAATGAAATCTCATGAAACAGCATCTGGGGCTCTAAAATACCACTCCCAAATAGCAAACAATTGCTGGGCTCCAAGTAGACCCCATCCCATGTTTGGGGGAAGAACCAGCTGTTTGAATCTTTCTGGAAGGCTGGAAGAGTGGTGCCTCCCAGATTTCAGGGGAGAGTGTGTTCCACAGGGCAGATCTTGCTACTGGGAGGCACAATCCTAGATTGCAACATTGAGATAGATGATAGATAGATAGATGATAGATAGATAGATAGATAGATAGATAGATAGATAGATAGATAGATAGATAGATAGATGATAGATAGATAGATGATAGATAGATAGATAGATGGATGATAGATAGATAGATAGATAGATAGATAGATAGATAGATAGATAGATAGATAGATAGATAGATAGATAGATAGACAGACAGACAGACCGAATAATGAATAACTGTAATTAATAACATTGAATTTCCTTTCCTCATCTTATCATTCATTGTACCTTGTAAGTATCTGGCCAGTTGTATTGTTGGAGCCTCCTTGGAAGAAATAGCAGAAGAAGAGGAAGAAGATGAGGAAGGAAGATCAGTTGTTGAAACTGGGCCCCCTAAACCAAGAGAAGGAATATATCAAATAGTGGGAACTCTTTCACAGCCAGAGAATACTAAACCAGATTTTGCCATGGAAGTATATACAGTATGTATTCATTTTATTGAATAGATTCTTGATGTGCATTTGATTCACATAGAATTTTTTAAATTGCAAGATCTTACAATATAAAGCATCAAAAGAAAGTATACTGTGGATATAGGCATTCTTGGGTAATGAAAGGAATAACAAATGATAAAGTATGTATTGTGACAATGCAAATTCCAGCCATTTTCTACATATACTTCAATATTACATGTCAATGAAAACCAGTTTTGAGTTTTCATAGTATCCTTAATGCTCTTTGCTCTTAGGAGGAGGATGTCTGGTGCCTTGAGTTTTATACAAAATATACAGTATATGAAAAGGTGGGGGGAAAATAAAGAAATAAATGTGGTCTCCCTGTGCAAAAACATATTGGAAATATTATTTTTTGTTATTTGGAAACTATATTTCGCTTATACAGGTTCAGACAACATATGTCTTTTCAGAAGTTGATTCATATACAGCGTATTCATATGCTTAGTTATATACATGCACTGTTATTAATTTTTTTTAAAAAAAAACTCTATATTTTGCATCCCATACCTCTGCAGTGCTTCCCTTGTTGCATTCCATTGATATTTCATACTGGTTTGATGATAAATCACTGAAAAAACACCATGGTTTTAAAGCTAGCTGTGACCTTACCTTATAACCATGCCAATTTTTATCTTTGGTGACTAAATTCAGCTAGGCAGTGAGAGATTTATATCAGATGAATATCAATGGAAAAAACCCAAAATAACCTAAGATAAATTGCTTGTTTTTAGACAACTTCTCAAGATGAACTGCTAGTTCACATGTTAGAATGTGATGTCATTATTTATAACATTACTGAAGACCCCAAACAAATTGATGAGGCAACCTGGGCAGCAACAGGTCAGTCAAATTTCTTCTTTAAATAATATAGAATGCAGTAATCTTGTATTACCAAACTTTAGACAGTTAATCTAGTTTAGCAAATGAAACATTCAATTATAAATAATTTGCTCAAATCTTTCAGAAATTCAATTGGACATACCTTGCTGTAGTTTTCTTATTTTTTAATTTGTGCTAAATGTATAGGATCTTAAGGCATTCATACTGAGTGACTATCTAATGACAATGCTGGATTAAATGGCTTGACCCAAGTGCACAGGAGAACTTTAGCAATGCTTATCATAATGCTTAAATTGGAATGTATAGGATATGCTCCTTGTGATGAGACAGAGGATTATCATACACTACTTAAATCATATGTTTTCAAATTCACTTCAGCTTCAAAATTAGCGTGTATAATCATATACTGTAAGCAGAAAACAATCAAGGAGAGGTAGTGAAAAAGTGTGAAATCCTGGTATGTGTGTATTGTATTCTTTGTGACTGGATTAAGATATCTGATTTCTGTCTTCTCCAACTAAGCACTATACATATAGACCATGTAGCTATATTGACCCCACCCACAGGTGATAGGTGGGCATTATAAGAATTTTACAATGCAATATTTAGCAATGCTATTCTCTGTGCAGTACTGGAGAAAGATAAAGCCCAATATTTGTGATTTTCTATTTATATTAACCTATAAACTATAAACTACAGCATTACATGCAGAATCAAAACACTTTGAAAAGCAGAAATTATTCATTCTTCTATCAACAATAATGACATGGGCACGGAGCAAGCCTCTTGATCCGGTGAGTGATGGAAGAAGCAAACAAATATACAATATAATTAATTTTACTGACTAGTTTTCTACCAGCCTGAAAACTGAGATTAATCATCTTTTTATAATTTTATAATTTTTATAATAATTAAGCATCTCATACCATCTTTCAGATAAACCACTGAGAGATAACCGATGCTAGTAGTTCCTTCCCATTAAGACCTGAGTAGCCTTCAGATGAAATACTGTATATTAAAAACATGGGAAATTTACAATGATCACATTAAGAAAATCATTCTCTGCCTATCTATTCTATCCAGGAAGATCCAGAAATACCATTCACTGAAGAAGACTATCGTAGAAGAAAACCCCATCTTAATTTTGTGGAACACATCAACGCTGAAAAAACCATTATCAAACTTGGGAAAACAGTAAGTATTAACACAAAAAGTTGCATATTTCATCTGTCTCCCACAAAGTGCCAAAGATTCATTGGCTCTAGAAGCTCTTTCTGGTTCTTTCACCTAGAAAGAATAAATGCTATAAATATTTTATCTTTGGCAAGAAGATCAAGGGTCCAAACTTTGCAGTATCATAATCCCCTAAAATGGTAAACGGATGTGATCTTCATGAATACCACAATTGATTTACTAGGATTAGGGTTAGATATAGCACTCTATATCACAATCGTTCCCAAACTTTCTGCAACGTGCCTACCGTCCCTGTCCTATTGGTTCTTTTATTTTTTTATTTTTCTTATATGTATCCATGTAACTATGTTTTTACTTATACCTATTATCTTGTAAGCAATTGACAAACCAAATAAATAAATAAATAAATAAATTTACCCTCATGCATGCACAATTTTTCAAAGTCATCCTTGCAAAGTACAAGACAGAAGTGCTGTCAAAGGATTTAGTTTTGCAACCCCCATCTGATGTTCACAACTCCCTACAAGATTGGGACTAATAATCTGAGAACCCCTATAAAGAAGTTGAATAATTTCCTCCCTAACACCCCCCCCCCACCAAATACAGCGATAGCATCATCCTTTCATTGGCTAACAAGAACACAGGCTATTGAAAGTAAGGAATTGTCAGGAAGTAAAAATGATTGAAGTTACTAAAATGTCTGCTTATTTTGAAGATTAGCCTGACAATTAGCCTTTACTTAGAAGTTTTTATTTGCCTATTAAATTTAACATTTTAAATAATATATAAACAGGACTTTTTTCTTATTCTCAGCCTAGTTACTTCTTTTATCTCCATCCAGTTTGTTGTTCTAATTTATTCTCTTCTATCTTAATATATGGGTTGTTACTAGAGAAAGGAAATCAGTTAAGTTTTTTTTTTTTTTGTTGGAAACAATTTTATTGATTTTCTACAAACAAACAAGACAAACAAAACATTAAAACATCAACTCTCTTATGTACATACAGTGTGTCGGTTGATTCATTAGTTTTGTGCATTCATTTCGTAGTCTCAATTACAGTTATATTACATAACAACTCATATTGTCAATCCAAACATATATCCTAATATCGCTATTAATAAATCATTTGACTATACTTTTAATCATTCATGCTTTATGAGATAACAATACTTTAAACAGTTTATTCTATAACAAATCATATAATCATACCAAATCTATCCTAAAAACACTTTATAGATATAATGTCAAATAACATAGGCAAAAGAAAAAAAAAGGTATTCCTTACTATCTAACTTTCTAAATATTCTATTATCGTATTTTATCATCTAGCCATTGATAAAAAAGATCCCAAATTTCATAAAATTGTTTATCCTCTTGCTCTCTAATTTCAAATGTCAATCTACTCACCTCAGCACATTCCAATATTTTCTGAATAATTTCTTCCTGTGATGGTATTTTCTCATTCTTCCAGTTTTTAGCAAATACAATCCTAGCCGCTGTTAACACATTTACAATCAGATATTTCAAATCTTTACTATATGTATCTGGTAAGATTCCCAATAAAAAGAACTCCAGTTTCAAATCTATACGTTTCTTTGTCATTTTTTCCAACCACATGCGAATTTTAGTCCAATATTTTTTAGCGTCCTCACAAGTCCACCACATATGGTAATATGAGCCAGGTATCTGATGACATTTCCAACATTTTTCAGATTTGTTCTTGAACATTCTTGCTATTCTTGTCGGGGGGAAATGCCACCTGTAAAACATCTTATACAAATTTTCCTTATATGCTGTTGACATTGTCATTTTATAATTTTGAGACCACAATTTTTGCCATTTCTCTAAATCAATCCCATATCCAAAATTCTTCCCCCAAACAATCATAGTTTCTTTAACTTGTTCTTCTTCTAATTTAATTCCCAGTAAATAACCATATAATTTTTTAATCACCTTCTCATCAGTACCCATCAAGATCTTATCTAGATCAGTCTGTTTATCATAGAATCCCTCTGTTTTAAAATCTTCATCATACCTTGAATGTATTTGCGCATATGAAAACCAATTCATCTTTATACCTTGTTCCTCTAAATTTTGTATCGATTTAAGTTCACCCTTTTCATCCAATAGTTCCCCATATCTAACTGTTTGTTCCTTCTTATAAATTATAGGATAGGAAAATGCTTCAATAGTCGATAACCAAACTGGAATTTTCAAATAACATTGTCTTTTTATCTTCTCCCAGTTTAACCACAAAGACTCCCGTATATAATGTCTTCTAAAATAACCCTGTGTTTTAGTTCCCTTATACCATAAAAAAGCATGCCAACCCAACAGCAAGTCATGACCTTCTAATGTCAACAATCCATTCCTTAACCCACATCAAACTTGCAGCTTGATAGTACAATTCCCAATTGGGCAGGCCAAAACCTCCTCTAATTCTAGCATCTTGCAAAAGCTTTAGCTTTATTCTCGCTTTCTTACCTTGCCATATATACTTCAACATAATTTTATTTAAATCATCAAAATAGTCTTTTCCGAGCCTAATTGGTATTGTTTGAAAAAGAAATAGGATTCTGGGTAAAATATTCATCTTAATTGTTGAAATTCTCCCTATTAATGACAATTGCAAATTTTCCCATTTCTTCAAGTCTATAGCTATCTGTTGTTTAAGTTTAATATAATTATTCTCTTTTAATGTGCTACATCTTGCTGTCAAATGTATCCCCAGATACTTAACCTTATTCGTAACTTGGATTTTCAACAGGTCTGCCAGTTCTTCTCTTTGTCTCAGTAGCATGTTCTTTGTCAAAATCTTTGTTTTGTCTTTATTTATTTTCAAACCAGCCACCTCACCACATATCTCTATCTTTTCCAATAACTTTGGAGCTGTTTCTAACGGATCTTCCAAAATAAAGACTAAGTCGTCAGCAAAAGCTTGCAATTTAAATTCTTCCTTTTTAATTTTCATTCCTTTTATGCTTTTATCATCTCTATTATTTCTATTCAACACTTCCAAAGTCAATACAAATAGCAAAGGAGATAGGGGACATCCTTGTCTTGTGCCTCTTCTTATATTAATAAAATCTGTAAGTTCTCCCTCCATCATTACCTTTGCTGTCTGTTTATTGTATATGGCTTCTATTGCTTGAACAAATTTTCTGGCAAAACCCATCTGTTCCAATAGTAATAACATAAATCTCCAGTTCACGTTGTCAAATGCCTTTTGAGCATCTAGAAATATCAAAGCCATTTGCTTTTCAGGATGTGCCTCATAATATTCCAAAGTATCCAAAATTACTCTCATATTATCTCTAATTTGTCCCTTTGGCAGAAATCCATTTTGATCTGGGTGGATGAAATTGTTTAAGTATTTTTAAGTCTTTCTGCTAAAATTGAAGCAAAAATTTTATAGTCTGCATTTAATAGAGAAATAGGTCTATAGTTCTTAATTTGCAGTGGATCAGCCTCTTCTTTTGGAATAAGTGTAATATAAGCCTCTGACCATGTTTTAGGTATCATCTTCTTTGACATAGCTTCATTCATAACTTCAAGCAATGGAATGCTCAATGATTCTTGAAATGTTTTATAGAATTCTGCCGGAAGCCCATCTGGACCCGGTGCTTTCCCATTATTTTGTTTCTTAAGTGCTTCAGTTAATTCCATCATTGTTATGTTGCTTTCTAGCATTCCTTCAATCTCTTTAGGCATCTTCGGTAGGTTAGCATTCTGTAAATACTGTTTAACTTTTTCTTCATCAATATTCTCTTGTTTATATAGTTGCCCATAAAAATCTTGAACAATTTCCTTTTTCTCCTTGTTACCATAACAAACTTGGCCTTGATCATCTATTAACTTCGATATTTTTCTTGATTCTTTCTCTTTTCTCAATTTATATGCTAGCCATCTACCTGGTTTGTTTGCATCTTCAAAATAATTCTGTTTAGCATTTCTAATTTTTTGTGCTAATTCTTCTTTTTCTATTAGACCCATTTTATGTTTGGTTATATCCATTTTTAACTTAATGTCCTTTCTCTGTGGCATTTTCTGTAATTCTTTTTCAAGTCTTTTATACTCATCTTCCAAGATCTTAGTGGCTTGCCTTTTCCTAATGTTCTTTCTTCTTATATAATCTATTATCAAACCTCTAATATATGCCTTCATTGTATCCCAAACATTCTGCGATGAAGTATCTTCTTTTTTATTTTCCCTAAAGAAAAAAACCAATTCTTTCTCCATCCATTGTGTAAAATCTTTTTCCTTTAAAATAGTATTGTTTAACATCCATCTCGATCTTTTTTTTTGTCCCTTCCATTTAATTGTCATTGGGCTATAATCTGCCCAAGTACTTGTTTCAATATTTGTTTCTTGACTATTAGATATTAATTCTGATGAGATCCAAATCATATCCAATCTGGACCATGATAAATGTCTATTTGAATAAAAAGTATATTGTTTAGCTTTAACATTTCTTTCTCTCCAAATATCTTTTAAGATTAATTCATCTGTCATTTTAAAAAAAGATTTAGGGAGAGTCTTTCTATTTTGCTTTGTTGTTGTTGCTATATAATCCAGTTTATTGTCCACAATTCCATTAAAATCTCCCATCATAATTATATTAACATAGTCCAGTCCAGTTATTTTCATGTGTAATTTTTTATAAAATTCTTCTTGTTTATCATTCGGAGCATAAATTGCAATCAAAAGTATTTTTATATTATTGTCCATTATTTCCACCATTAATACTCTTCCGTCTTCATCCGTATAAATCAATTTTGCTGAGATGACCTCTTTGATGTATAGAACCACTCTTCTTTTCTTACATTGAGTCAAAGAAGTAAATATTTTCCCTAATTTTGGTTGTACTAACAATTGTTCATGTTGTTTTTTGATATGTACTTCTTGTAAACAAATTATATCAAATTTTAATTTCTCTAATTTATGAAAAGTTTTCCTTCTTTTAACAGCTGAATTGAGTCCATTTATATTCATTGTAATCAATTTTTTTTCTTCCATGATTATGCTTTATATTTAGGTCTAACAGCTCTCGTGGATCTCACTTCACGCTGTTCTTTACTATCCACCTGTCCACCTACTGCACCTTCCTCTTCTTCAATCTCCAGTTGTTCCTCTTGAAACTCAATTAATGAGACCTCTTTCTCTGCCTCTGCTTCTCTCCTTCCAAAAAATTCTGCATGGAAAAGTTTTGCTTTCTCCATTGAATCAATTCTATGTCAATTCTATGTCAGTTAAGTTTTGAAATTTATTTGAACAGAGTTTTTTTAAAATCTTTCTCCCCAGAACAGAAACAAATTTGACACATACGTTATTGCTTCAGGTGTTCAGTATGGAGCTGAAGAAAGACTTCTCCACTACTTTTTTAAGGTAATGTACTACAAAATTAATATTGTACAAGTACCACTTATCCAGAAAAAAACATATCTAACCTAACAGATTAGAAAGGCTAGGTAATCCCAGCACAGTCTTCTAATGGAGCTTCTTCAAACCTGCAGATTGCAATAGCTATAGAGTGCATTGCCTGAAACTGTAGCCTCCCCCATCATTAAATAGAACCCTAGAGGTTTTCAGAAGTTGCTACTGATTACAGTGTATTTATTATTACATTCCATGTAGTTTTAAACACATTAAAATATTTATTTCTGTCCTGGTACAACCTACTTACTTTGGCTTACCTGTTTTTGAAATATGGTCCATGACAAGTCATTCAATACTGAAGTGCTGCCTTCAACTCAAAACAGATTTCTACTCCTTATCCAAGGGGTTCGTTCCCACTCATGGTTCCTAATCTACTTCGGTCACCACAAAAACAAAAAAGCCGTGATACATTTTGCAGTCGTGCTTTTTCTCTACCATTTTTACCTGTAATTTCTTGGCATTTAATGGCTGTTTATAATACTTAAAACCAGATGTAGTATTCAAGTCCTATAAAGCCTGTAATTAATGTGGTCCTTTTAATTGATAAGCTACCTTCTTAAAGGAATGGTGCATACAACTGTATTTATGATAGATTAAGCTACTTGGTAAATATTTGCAGTTGTCTTGGCTTGGTGAGACTCCTACAATACCATGTTTTGGAGATGGACGAAATGTGGTTCCAACCATTCACATTACTGACTTAGCAGCGTAAGTATACTTATTTTTTTTTTGCTTTTGTTGACTTACAACCATTCATTTAGTGACAGTTCAAAGATACAACGGCACTGAAAAAGGTGACTTGTGACTGGTTTTCACACTTAGGACCATTGCAGCATTCCCCTGGCCTTGTGATCAAAATTTGAGCACTTGGCAACTGGTATGTATTTTATGACAGTTGCACTGTCCTGAGTTCATATGATCATCATTTGAAACTTTCCCAGTTGGCTTCTGTCAAGCAAAGTCAATGGGGGGAAGCCAGATTTGCTCAACAACTGTATGATTCACTTAACAACTACAGTGATTCACTAAACAACTATTGCAAAAAAAGTCATAGAACAGGGCACAAGTCACTTAGTAACAAAAGTTTTGGGCTCCATTATGGCCATAAGTCGAGAACAATCTACAACCCAAAACTTCAGAATTTTGCTGATGTCTTCCCTGTAGCCTTGCTGAAATTAATAGCATGTTCCCTTCATGTTAATGGCACTGAATCAGTTAATATGTTCTTTGCCTTGAGTTATGTGTACAAATAATAAAGGCAAGATACAAATAAATAAATAGAATGTAAACCAGCTTTAAGCTTTTTGTAGGTTTCCAAATTGATTTTTTTTTAATTTACAAATTCCTGCACTTTAATTTACAAATTCCTGCATATGAAAAGGAATGTTGCCTAATGCCAAGTACCTGAAGAAAGTAAAACTTTGGTGTCATTTGAGCACCCGAAGACCTAAATGTGCATGAAATGATGCAATTGATTATCTGATTTAATTATCTGTGAGTAATAATTAGAGTGCCAGTTTGATATAAAGAACCAGTCTGGAAGAGTGGTTAAGATATCAGACTAGAACACTAAAGACTTCTTCTAGTCCTGTGTTTGGCACAAAGACAGCTAGGAGACATTGGGCTAATTACTTTCTCTCAGCCTTAGGAAGAAGGCAATAGCAACCAATTCTGAAAAACTTTGTCAAGAAATCTGCAGGAATTTGGCCAGGCAGTCTCTGAAAATTGGACTTTATTGAACAAAAAAAAGCAATAGTTATAGAGTGCTAATATGGAAGGGATAACTCTAATTACTTTTGGCCAGATATCAACTTCCACTCCCAACACTCCACCATTGCCCTTTTAAATCCACAAACCCTACTGAATAAATTTTTCAGGAATTATGTGGAAGAAACTAAATTATTATTTCCTCACTTTTATATATTTATTATACACTATGCATTCACTGTACATTCTATGTATCCATTCACATTAGAGTGTTGCAGAATATAGCAGATCATAGACCGAGGACCAATTACTTAGTTGCAGTGGATGAATCAACACAAACCCTGGGTGAAATTGTGAAGGTAAAATGGTTGAAGAATTTTAACTGTCAGATTTATTTTCATGGTACGCAACACATTTTCAAAATCTCTGTCCTAAATACAATTAGATGTAGCACATAGAAAACAAATGAAATATAGAATACACATGTGATTTATAGAGCTAAGGGGGCAAATAGTCTGGCATTTACTGTTGTCAGAGGAATCAGAACCATTGGAAGGTCACACCTACGCTTTCCAATTCTCCCCTGCCTGAAATGAGTAATAGATTAAAAGAAGAATATATTAAACCTGAAACCAGACAAGAAAAAGATAATTATTGTTCCAGGATCACAATCTTTGAAAGATGATAAATCTCCTGAATGGAGTTATACAATTTAAGGATGTGTCTGGATCATATCTCTTAACTAAAAATGTAGAATTTTGCAAATCAACATCTTTGCATCATAAAACACTTATTATAAAGAAGTTGCTTAGTGTACAGCTTCTACAACCTGCAGCAGTTTTGTATAGAAGTGCAGGGATAGCACTGAGCAAAAAGGTGGTGGATTGTGCTTTGTTTCTTAGCACCATTGACTCAATATTAAGTGTTAATATTACAGCTTTATGGGTTAAAAGATAATAAGCAATAGACTTTGTGTGTTTAATGATTTGTTATTTGTGGTAGATTTGAAACTCAGTTGTTGTTTTTCTCAAGTGCATCAGCAAAAATGTGGGCCCAGGAAAAATACAGAAGGTTCCAAGAGAAAATGCTTTCCTAAGCAAAGAATTAACGGTACTCTTATCTTTCTGAATATTTTCTACTAGAAAGGATAGATTATTTGAAGAAGAGATTTGTATTGCCCTCACATTGACTTCATTTAAATAAGGCCTTACATTTTTTAGCTAGGTTAGCTTGTGGGAATGTTATTATATCAGATCAGGTGTTTATTGTTCTATTCTGGGTATTTGTATTTTCCCATTGTATATCTATTTCTTTTTAAAATACATTATGTTGCTAAGAATTGTCATGGAGTTGGGCAGCCTTGTAAATTTGATAAAGTTCAACTGGTTGCAGTTTCCTTCTCATTTCATATAGCAGCTTTGGCAGAAGTTGATCAAGATGGGAGGATTGCAACTGGTATTTACAATACGAGGAAAGAAGAAGTATATTGCCATTTAAAAATAAGATTTGAAGATGCTCAGGATATCCAATGTGGTCAAAATCTCAGACTTCTAACTAACAGAAAAGGAGCAGGGTGGGGGGGGGGGAGTAATTTGAGAGAATGTGAGTAATCAGTTAAATCTATAAGCAATACTTTCCATCTTTTAAATTGATAGTTCATTTATTCATTTACTATATGACAAATCCCAAAAGATAAACCTAAGTATCAACCTTGGTAATGTTCATGTTGATATATTTTAATGGATTTTGTCACAGCAGGTACAGTTCCCAGCTGACTCTGAAGGGTCTCTAGATTAGTTTTATACTAGGGGGTACTTAGTAAAACTTTATAGTTATAGCCTGGATAAAGTTCATTTTTTTCTAATCCCAAGATTAAGATGGTTATAATTCATTGGACATTTAGAGAAGTGTTTTTTTACCTTTTTTGTTATCTATTTGCATTTATAATTTTAATTTCTGTTATGAAGTGTGCTGCTATATTGTACTATGCAGAAAGGTTGTTTATAAATACTGCTAATAACAGTTTCTTGCACTTCCTACAGCAAACATACTTGGATGAATTGTTTGTGAATCTACGAATGGAAGCCGTATTCTTGAAGGAGAACTTCAACATAAAATGGGTTGCTCAAGGAGGGATAGTAGAAAACATTGAACAAGTTGTCAATGAGTATAAACTAACTCGTGGATTATTGGTAATCATAATGGAAATCCATACTTGCAATTCATGAGTGAACTGTGAACTACTACGTATTTCCTGTACAATTTGGAGAAAATGTGTATTTGTATATCAGTTGTAAACTGCAATTTGAACTATATTAACATGGGAGTATCAGGGGTGGGATTCTACCAGTTCTGTCCACCTCTGTAGAACTGGTAGCTCTGAAGAGCAGCAGACAGAGAGCATACATAGAACCGGTTCTATGTCTGCTGCTGTTTTGGCCTGCCCGCCCACCCTGTCTCTTACCTGACCTTTATTTCCTGCTTTTTGAACCACAGCTGCTTTGCACGACACAGTTGCCGTTGAAAAAGCAGGAAAAAAGTGCTTTTTCAACTGCTGCACACCTGCATGCAGCGCTGTCCAGGCAGCTAGCTGATGATGATATATGTGCGCGCAGTGCGCGTCAGGCACATGTGTGCGCAAAACGTAAAATCACCGAACCGGTAGTTACACCGGTTGGATCCCACCCCTGGGGAGTATGCTTTTTATCAATCATCAGGAATCCTCTAAAGGTTACAAAAATAGAGCTTGGTGTACATATGGTCCTTGGGGAAAGGTTCCTCAATTATATTATATCCTAAGCTATTTTACAGCCATGGATGGATTAGTCAGTATGGATAGAGCTATTTCCCCGCTATGGGTAGATGTTTGTGCTATTGGGGGAGAGGGGCTGCTGCCATGACCTAATGGGAATATGCAATACACCACATAAGCTAGAACAATTAATCAAAGGAACAACTTGCCTCCAGAAGTTGTAAATGCTCCAACACTAGAAGTTTTTAAGAAGAGATTAGATAACCATTTGCCTGAAGTAGTGTAGGGTTTCCTGCCTAAGGCGAGGGTTGTACTAGAAGACCTCTAGAGTCCCTTCCAACTCTGTTGTTCTTTTTTAAAAAAAGCAGTGCCCTTCATCCTCTTAACGATTGCTATGTTTCAACTATTGTGCCACTATGTCTTAATTGGCAGAACACCGATAGCAGCAGTGTTTTGCCAGCCAGTCTTCTATGATAGCAGGAAGCCTAGAATTGAACCAGAATTGAAGGCTTTTTTCCAGCCTGTATCAGTCATTGTGAACCTAAGTAAAAGATAGGGTTTTTTTTAAAAAAAAAATTTGGTCATGGTGCATGAAGAATTATTAATAAATATGCATTTTAAATCCTTTTCTTTTAGCCAGTTAAAATTTGTATACTTGGTCCTCCTGGAGTAGGGAAAACTTCAATTGCAGAAGAACTATGCAAATATTACAAAGTGCACCACATTAAAATAAAGGAAGTGATCACTAAAGCCATAGAAAATCTGGTAAGCAGATCACTGATGTTGTGGGCTGTTATAAAAGATTACAGAAGTATGAGTAGAATTAAAAATACAGTTTACAGTAACATATTTAAAAACAAAAATGTCCTGCATTGTACGTCATCAGATTATGCATTTTATGGTTTCTGTCATGATGTCTGAAAATAATTCATTTTGCAAGCAAAACATGTGCTTTATAACTTAGGTTCATTCTATTCTCTGCTTCTCAATATTTCAATAGAAAAATTGGAACATATGTAGTTCAGCTGTTAAATAATGTATTTCAGTATGGTAGACTTCTATGTACATTTCTCTTAAATAGTTCTTTAAATTAAACATAGAAGTCCAGTTTAAACTTTAAAAATCAGTTTAAAGTTTATTGGCACAATCATCAAAAGTTGGATTTGTACAAAGTTTAAATCAATTGTATCATCATGGACTAAGGCCAATACAGACATGGCATCTGATTTCTAATTCAGGGTGCAAAACCAATCAGGGAATAGGAATTCAAATTTTCGTTGATAATGTCACATTTCTAATGAAGATTTAAGTTTGCAGTAGCAAGGGCAAGTTTTTAAACTCAGCCTTGAATTTGGGTGGACAGGTTTAGTAATAGTCATGATTACATTTGTACAACTAAAGTTAGTTAACTATTTTCAATTAAGGCATCGAAGCCAGTGGTGGGATTCAATTTTTTTTACTACCAGTTCTATGAGCATGGCTTGGTGGGCATGGTGTGGCTTGGTGGGCATGGCTTAGTGGGCGTGGCAGGGGAAGGATACTGCTAAATCTCCATTCCCTCCCCACCCCTCTAACCTGCTTTCCAGCTCCGTTCTCCTGTGCAGGGCAACCAAAGAAGAACCAGCCAATCAGCTGGGACTCGGGAGGCAGAGAATAGATTGGGGCGGGGCCAATCAGAGGTGGTATTCCGAACTACTCAAAATTTCCACTACTGGTTCTCCAGAACTGGTCAGAACCTGCTGAATACCACCTCTGATCAAAGCTGACCTTTTTCAGCAACTCTCGTGGGAGGATCGGGATCTGAAATGTTTGATGCTGATCCATCTTGCTAAGGGTGTGTTCATATGGATTAGCTATTCACTATTCTCTGGAATAACTTGATTGTGTATCTTTTATTAAAAAAAAACTTTTTAATTTATTTGGTATGTATACTGTTCAGAGTCAGAGATGCATAAGTGGATATTTGCGTGAAACCATTCCCTTTCCCCCCACCTCCACTGTCTACAAAACCGGAAACATTGGGGAACTCTTTCATAGATTGTAGAAACAACGGGGCAAAGTTGCTTTAGTTTTTCCCCAGCTGAATCAAAATTTAGTTCAAATTTTCTTGTCATTTTATTTTAATTTAAACTGCAGGAAAAATTAGTTGCTCCTCGAGAGGGAACAGAGTCTGTAGAAGAAGGGGAAGAAGAAGAGGAAGAGGAGGAGGAAGAACAAGCAGATAATATAGAAGAAGCACAAGAATTGTTAGATGGAGTTAAAGAAAACATGGAGCAAAATTCAGGTTAATGAAAAAATTAGCAAAAATTCACTCTTCTAGAGTAAATGCAATGGTTTTCTTATAGTGTTTCTTCCATTTAACTTTCTTGATTGTATTCACAAAAATATGGAACTGTAACCTGGTTTTATTGATTTTGTGTAAACCTATATTTTGTGGTTTGCAAACCATGATTTATAGCTTTGAATGTTTTGTCATCTCAACCATTTGTGGCTGATTCAATTTTCCATGCCTTTATCACCTCTCAGGTTCATCAGTCTCATCCAGATTATGGTGAACGCTTCAGAGGAAAATAAACATGAGATAAAATATGAATAGGAAAGCAGGAAAGAAATGATAGAAATAGCTGGAAATAGTATTGTTGTAATGGACAGGCCACCAGATTTTGGCTACAAAAATCTAGACAATATAAAGTATGGAATGAGTGGTATGGTAGAACCCATTCATAACAGTTCACAAGAGCTGATTACAGGTAGTCCTCAACCTACAACAGTTTGTTTAGTGACCATTTGAAGTCACAACCCAATTGAAAAAGTGATTTATGACCATTTTTCACACTTAAGACAATTCCAACATTCCCATGGTCACATGATCAAAATTCAGATGCTTGGCAATTGACTCATATTTATGACTCCTTCAGTGTCCTGGTGTCATGTGATCACCTTTTGCAGCCTTCTGACAAAGTCAGTGGGGAAGACAGATTCACTTAAGAATTATGTTACTAACTTAACTGCAATGATTCACTTAACAACCGTGGCAAGAAAGGTCATAAAATGGGGCAAAACTCATTTAACAAATGTCTCACTTAACAATGGAATTTTGGGGCACAGTTGTGGTCATAAGTCAAAAACTACCGGTATTAAAATTTTCAGGAATTTTGCAAGCTGCTTGAGAGAAGAGCAGAGCTATAAAATATGTACCATCCACATCAGCTCTTTGGCAGCCTTGCAGCACAGTGAGCAGCAATGGAACTGACAGAGCTGGTTGTCACACATGTATTAGCACCCCACTATATAAAGGCCTTTATCCTGCTGTGGATAGACAATGTTTAAAATGATGATGATATTGAACACTGCAATTGAAGATTTGATAGATCTAATGATGAATGATGATTGAACATCCCTTCAGCTGCTCTAAGGAGAAATACAGGTAGCCCTTGACTTACACAGTTCGTTTAGTGACTGCACAAAGTTACAACGGCACTGAAACAAGTGACTTATGACCATTTTTCACACTTACAACCTTTGCAGCAGCCGCATGATCATGTGCTCAATATTCAGATTGCAAGGTCCTGTGATCATCTTTTGCAACGTTCTAACAGCAAAGTCAACAGGGAAGCCTAACAACAAGGTTACTAACTTAGCAACCACTAACAACTGTGGCAAGAAAGATTGTAAAATGAGGCAAAACTCACTTAACAAATGCCTAACTTAACGACATAAATTTTGGGCTCAGTGGTGGTCATAACTCGAGGATTACCTGCAATCACTCATCATTAGATCAGCCATTGCCTCCCACCTAGGCTGAGAGAGAATGATTGGCCCAAGCTCACTCAGCTGACTTTGTGAACAAAATAGGACTAAAATTCACAGTCTCCCAGTTTCTAGCTGGATGATTTAACCACTGCACCAAACTGGCTCTTGTTGAAAAGCTATTAAATAATTATTTTGAACTACAGAGGAAAGTATATCTATGTGTGTTTGGAAATGTATGAGCCTGAAACACCACTGCAGCTGCTTTAAGAGTTGAATTATGAGTCTGTCCCTTAAAGCAGGGGTCCCCAACCACCGGTCCGCGGACCGGTACGGTCCGTGGAACAAGTCCTACCGGGCCACTGGCTTGCTGGGCGCCGCCATCTTGTTTTGATGAAAAAGTGCTTCCGGTGAGCTTTTCCGGGTAGAAAGCTCACCGGAAGCACTTTTTCATCAAAACAAGATGGCGGCGCCCAGCTGATGTCGGTACCGGGCCGCACCATAAAAAAGGTTGGGGATACCGGGCCGCGGCGTAAAAAAGATTGGGGATCACTGCCTTAAAGTACACAAACTTTTTTCCCCACTAAAAAAATCTATAAATGTTGCTTTAATGATTAGCAGAAAAGAACTTTCCTTGGAGAAACTTTGAAGTTTTTATTGGTACATTATTTATTGGTACATTATTTTGAATCATTTCTGAAAAGTGTTCTGCCTAGGCACAGGCCAGTCAAACTGGTGGCCCTCATGCCGGAGGGCCCTCATGCAGGCCACACCCACCCCAGCTCCACAAAGACAAAAAAATGTATGCCGTGATACATCACATGACATGATCGCGTTTCACACCCGTGGCCTAGGGATTAGATTAGATATGAAGCATTATGTGGAAAGTTAGTTTAATTTTTTTAATCCAGCCAATTGCAGAAATGTTAAAGAGCACTACTATGGAAATAATGATTGAAGGGTTTAAGGCTTAATCAGATTATAAAAACATAACTTTCTGGTGCCTGATTCCATTCCTTTATATTCTCAGATACAACTGAATCAACTGACATCCATTCTTACAGAAAAAAAATGCCATATAAATGAAAATTATTTGTCTAATAAAAGACTGATAGCCTACATTCAAACAATACGCTGAATTGCAGGCATTTGTTAGAAGCCATGAAGACATAGATAGAATGCTGCATCCACCATCACTTCCCCCTCCTTATTTATTTAAAAGTATTGTAAGGCTACCCATTTTAAGAAGCAGATTTCTGGGGGTGGGGGGGTCACAATAGCAAACAACAATAAAGAAAAAGCAAAATCTTGCCACCCAGCTTTATCCTTGCCAGCTTGTCAGTTTGTCCCCAGCAAATGCTCATTAGCTGAGCTATAAATTCACCCCATTGACTGATTTGTGCAACAAACTGAGTCACAAACTAGCAAACCATGTTTTACTGTAGCATGTTGTGAATTGCCAATCTTTGCAGTTAGTTTATGGATCAGTTTAATTGGGCTAATTGATCAAGCTATAGTTAAAGTAACTATGGGTATGTAATTCTAATACACTATAGGTATAATAAGTATGTGTATAGATAATAGTAATTTTCAGTTTTGACCACTCTGCCTCAACTAATACATCTCCCATTAAAATTAGGTCGTCTAGATGATAACTATGTGATTCGGTTCATGAAGGAAATGCTAATGTCTATGCCTTGTAAAAACCAAGGGTACGTTTTGGATGGGTTTCCAAAAATCTATGACCTGGCAAAAGATCTTTTTAACAGTAAGTATTTGTATACTGCTTTATTAGAACTTAATGTAGAGTGCATTGCATTGCATTACAGCTACTTACCTGTGGCCAGTTTCACAATAACAGATTTCTCCTACCTTGTAAATTGTGCTGAAATAAAGTATTCATCTTATAGCACCTATGTTCTAGTGACAATCATGGATAATTAATATGCCCAGAACATGGCAAACGATAAGAAAGACTGCTGCTGAGAAATTCTAAAAGGCAGTCTGTTCTGCACAGAGGGCAACACTAAACAGTTTTACCTCACTTTCCGTTGAAAATACTGTATCAGTATTCACATGCTATAATATGCATGGTATCTATGTATAAATGTATTTGCGTATAGTCAGTTATATGTATGTTTCTTCATATAGAAAAACTAGTAATTTCATGAGGCTGATGAAATAGTGAAAAATTTGTCTATGAAGATTCTCAGTCATCCAGGTCATGGTTGTCCCAAAGGTGCTTTTTCAAGAGGCAACTGGACTTTCTGGTTTTTTTCTTTGAAGGCACTTCGCTTCTCATCCAAAAAGTTTCTTCAGCTGAAATGGAATTATTTAGTCAAAATATAATATGCAATCAATTATCAAGGCACTTTGTCTCCTGTTTTCTCACAGCCTAATATTTAATGTAAAACTTACTGAAATTCTAGGTAAAAATATATTATGTATTCTTTTAACCATATGGTATTTATGAAATTATGAGACCCATAGCCTCATAAAGTTTTTCATCCTATCATTTCCATTCAACATCTGCCTCCCCTTTTAATTTTATTTATTTATGAATAAATTTACGAAGCTCATGATGGAATGGAATGAGATCATTGTAACTGGTTATCTAAGACCCTAATTTTATGTATCTTTTTTAAGGTCTCTACCCATTATAAATTAATTATATGGTATCTGACAAATTCAGACAAATACAGTGTGGGAAAATCTAAACAAATGCAGCATGGGAATAAAAACATAGAAAAATGTCTGTCCTGCCTTCTAATAGTTGTCTATATTTTTTTCAGCCTTAGATTCAGAAGACCCAGAAATGTTTAGGAAAATGTCAGTAATATACATAAGGTTATAGCATGATTATCTACAAAAATGAAAGGGAAAGAAGCAAGAGTAAGACTAAGACTAAAGAAAGGTGTATAATCTGGCAGTTAGTAGCAAGGGCAATAATTATATTTGGAATAGCCCAAAATATACTCATTAATACTAGACCTCTATTGCAAACTGCAAAATCCCAGTTGTTTTTAAAACCATGTTAATTTTTTTTAAATAGTTGAAGAGGAGGAAGAAGATGATGATATGAGAGGCAAAATGTATCGCTATGACAAATTAATAACTCCTGGTAAGCATACTTGCAATATTTATTTTAATTCTATTTTTAAACCTAGATTGGTTGTAGTCATATGGGAATTGAGAAAATGTGGAAAGCATTCATAATAAAAATGTAAGTGACATACTGCTGAAAACTAAAGGCTCTGTCATGCCCCTGTCAGAATCTGATTCGGAGGGGGAGGACGAACAGCTGACAGGGAGTGGGAGTGTGGCTCCATTGGCTGTGGAAGAAATTGGAGAAGGGCAAAGTCCGGCTGGGCAGAGCAGGGGAGAGGTAGAGCAAGGGAGAGGGAATTCAGAGGAGGACCCAGGTCCACCCCCTCTTCATCCTAGGGCACATAGGGAGGAACAGAGAGGGGAGCAACGTGGAAAGGGTCCTGATTCCCTTCATTAGCTGCAGCTGGGAACACAGTGTTTAAAAAGGGAAGCTGCACACAGCAAGCTGTTGGGAGCAAATTGTGAATTTATCTGGTATTGTCGTGGCTTATCTGTATTCCTAGTGTCTTCCCAACTGCGTCTTCCCAACTGTATGAGTTTTGCCGTGCTTTCAAGTCTAAAAGTCCTTCTCCTGTCATGTTAAGTTAATTACTGCAGCTTGGTTTGTTTGGATTTTTAGTTACAGTCTGTATGTACCTTGCTTTGGACTGAATTTTCTCCAGTTAAAGGCTGTTCCTGGGAGAGTTTTTCTCCAGCGGAAGGTAACCTGGACATTGGGGGCAAAGTTGGAGATAATAAAGGGACTCTTCTTGCTTATTTGACTGTGTTGCCTTTGTGCCATGCCCCTGGTCATCACAGGCTCTTTGTCTTCAATTTTCCCACATCCTGCTCTGTTAACACATATTTTTCATCCATAACATTTATGGTATAAGAAGACACAAGCTGAAAATAGTTTAGTTTACTTTATTGTCATTGCACCTGTACAACAAAATCAAACACCATCTTCAGTGCACATCATACCATGAAAATAAACACAAACATACATCCTTCACACTCCACACATTGAACTGAAAACCCCCAACACCACACCAACGCTGCACTATACAGTAGAATTCAAAAGAGCTACTGCCCTGGGATAGAAGCTGTTTTTCAGCCTATTTGTGGTTGTTTTTATTATTCTGTACCATCTGCCAGATGGTAATATTTCAGAAAAAGGGTTCCCAGGATGAGATGGATCTTTGAGATCTTTCCTATCTGCCACTGTGCAATTGACAAACCATACAGAGGTGCAATAAGTTAAGATACTCTCTATGGTGCAGCAATAGAAGGTCACTAGAAGTTTTTCATTCAGTTGTTGTTTTCTGAGAAGTCTCAGGTAGAAGTCTCAAATACAAGTATTTGAGGGAAAGGAAGTTTACATATTGCCTTTGACCTTCCCCATTCATAATTTACAACAGCACACCTTCCTACAAAATTTCTTTAAAAATAACTAAAAGCATAATGATTTCACAACGCCAAATCCCATCTGTGAGATATTATTTTAAATATTGATCAATATAAGAAGTTGGTGAGAAATACAGAAGTATCCAGCCAGTGCAGTTATGAATCCACTACTCATTGAAAAATTGTCCAGCAAGATAAGGGCATGAAAACAAGGTGGGAAATAGAGTAAAAATGCCTAAGGTACTTCATACTCCAAAACTAATCCCAGAATTGCTAACTGGACATAATATCTCTTCAATAATCTTAAATGCTTCCACCTTCAATACAATCAGGACAATACCTATCCTACAAAGACATTGGCAATCAAACTTAAAACTCAATATTAGCCAATTTCTGTAACCAGTGGCCAAAAGCTATAGAATATATAAAATATTAAATAAATCAAATAACTTGGTTAAACACTTCTTAAATTCAACATTAGTTTATAACTGTCAAGTCATTTCCTTCATGTGAGAATGGATTTCTAATAAATCCAGACTATTCAGCCAGAAAATGCTGAACATTCAGTGGGGAATAAAATGGCAAAAGATATGTTGTTTGAAACTAAGATAGGTATGTTTATGTTGCAACATTGTGGCAAGTATCTCTTGTTACTGAAATTATTAAAACATGTGAATGATTTGCATTTACAGTAAATACAATAGTAATTTTAAAAAACACAAGTAATTAATTATAATTAACAATTCAACTGCAGTAAATATCTTGATATTCACATAAATAAAAAGATGGTTTATTTATCTAATGGTAAATAAAACAGAAAGAATTTTGACTAACCCACTTATTGCACTAAATATAATGGTTGGTTATTTATATTTCAATCTAGCCAGCGAGGTTTGTAAAACATGTTTTGTAGATTATCATGTGTGATTCTAGCTAACTTCAGATTCTTCAAGACACACAGCATCATCTGTAATAAACTGCAATGATGCCAAAGTAACAGACACACAATGATGCAACCGCCCATTATATAATTGTGTCCTGAAATATGTAAATTATAGTATTTAAGTGATGAAATACTATTCCCTGTCATCCTGTTAATACTATGCAACAAACTACAACTGAGCAAATTATATCCTGAATCAGCACAATATGTGAATTTAATCTTTCAAAAATGATTTGTTCACATTGATATTTTGTCCATTCAAGATATCTTGCATGAAAGATAAAAGAAAATATATCTTTAATTATGTAAAGTCAGATGTGTGCTTGGTAGTTTCAGATCAAATTTTGTCTCCATGTAAGCCATATATATTTCAGCATTCTTGTAATCTTTATATATCCTTTATATAGTTTTTAAACAGGATCTCAATACTACTGATTCATCATTGTGCACAGAAAGGTAATTCAAAAGATGAACTAAGCAGGTCACTCTAATACCATTATAATATCTGAAATGTTTTTTTATTTTGTAGACTATGTTGTTTCTTTGAATGCTTCTGATGAATTCTTGAAAAACCGAATCATGAATCTCCCTGAAAGCATTGTTGCTGGAACGCATTATGCCCAGGATCGATACTTAAGATCCCTCAGTCTTTTTAGGGACTTAAACACTGAGGATGAAACTGTTCTCAACTATTTTGATGAAATAGAAATACATCCACAATATATTGGTATGATATAAAATACATTTAATTCCATTTCATTTTATCTACCATTATGATCTTTTGTGTCATTTTCATGTACTATCAATAGATAACAAATGATTAAAATTACAACATGCACAGTATTATATGTCAAATTTTGTTAAGCCAACTTGAAAACAGCAAATAAAGGGAAACAAGAAAATAGCTTAATTATTTTAATTATGCCTTTCGGTCTCAATTTCTCATACCCAGCTAATTTTCTCAACATGTAGAAAGGAAGTCATAAAAGAGAATTAAAATATAAAAAGGGATTGCCCTCCACAGTCAGCATATGTAACCTCAGCTGCATTGTGAGGTAATTAAAGAAACCAATACTTCTGCAAATCCAGACAGCATCTGTTTCACTACAACAATAATCACTAAATTATGATAATAAAACTAGTATCAGATCAAATGATGTTATTAATAGCAATGACATAAATTTGGGTGACTTTTTTTTTCATATGAAAGGCCACACTGATGATTGGAGAAGTTTTTGATTATGACTGGAGAGACCAGCAAAAGGTGGAGTAACAGTAGGAATAGGCTCCAGACTGGCATCTACTTTATACCCTGCCTATTCATGCATTTTTGCACACAACATATCCTTTTCTCACACATGAACCTATTCACACTTGTCAAGTGAATGTGTGAGCTCCCTTTGAAGAATCTTCTCACAAAATCAGATACAGTTCAGATAGTCTTTCTAAATGATCTAATTATAAGCTGCTAAACACTTTACTCAGATATATGGCAGTTGATTATTTTAAGTTATAAATATCCTTATTTCTTTTACTACAGATAGTTCTCCACTTATGACCACAGTTGAAACCAAAATTTCCATTGCTAAGCAAGGCAGTGATTAAATGAGTTTTGCCCTATTTTACAATCTTTCTTGCCACAGTTGTTAAGTGAATCACTGCAGTTGTTAAGTCAGTAACACAATCGTTAAGTGAATTTGACTTCCCCATTGACTTTGCTTGATAGATCACAAAAGCTGATCACGTGACACTGCAACAATCATAAATACATGCCAGTTGCCAAGCAGCTGAATTTTGATCACATGACCATGGGGATACTGTAACAGACATGTGAAAAATGTTCATGAGTCACTTTTTTTAGTGGCATCGCAACCTCTCATGGTCACTAAACAGATGGTTGTAAGTCAAGGACTATCTGTATTCAGAAGTTATTTGTTTATTGTTAAAAGTGGTAGACAAGAGAAGAGAAGGCCCAATTCAAATCCCTCCTCAATTTTGCAGTCTCAATGTGTGATACAAATAACAGTCTCTCAGGCTAAAGTACCTCTTTTCAGTGATAGTGGGAATAATACAGTTTCGCTGGCAAACTGCTTCCAAGAATTCCTCAGGTACTGATATATTAATGATTGGATAATACCAATCAATTTAGGCCTCCTGATGTACCTTAATTGCCCATCCTGAAATCTTTAATGTTCAGTCAGGGTCTTCCCTGACCTATTGTAGGAAAAAGAGAAAACAACATGTAGCTCAAAACACAGAAGGAAATGTTTGCATGTCGCACAGGTTTTAATGAGAAATTCCACTATTAAACCAAATCCCTAGAAACAAAATGGAGTATGGTGACTAAGGTTTCCAATAGAAGAGAATATTTGTAACTCAGGGTTGAAAGGGGGAGTCCTTGGTTATCTCTGAACTTGGTTGTTTTCTTGCAGAAATGCCTTTACCTAATTAGGCAATATTGTCAGTTACATGTGTTTGTTTACATTTGTATGCTGATCATTTATCATTTCCTTTATTGAGAAAAAGGGATTATAGGAAAAAAGATTTTCTTTCTCTGTCACAAACACAGAATTCCAAATAAAAACAGTAGTCAGCTTATGTAAAATTGTTATTGAATAGATTCATGGATTCCAGCACATGTTATAAAGAAGTATAGAGGGGTCTTGAAGAAGGAATTCAATAGCCATTAGGTCAGTGGTGGGTTTCAAAAAGTTTTCCTACCGTGTGCACGCTTTGCACACGCACAGTGTTTGCAACTCACCTTCTGCTGCAAGCCTTGTATGTAAAACAGCTGATGCGCAGCAATTGGCTGTGCTGCGCAAAGCAGCTGAGGTTGAAAAGCAAGAAATAAAGGTCAGTATAGAGCTGCGGTGGTTGGGAGGCTCCAGCAGCTGATCATCGGAGCAAACCGTTCGCTCACAGATGTTCCTCAGAGCTACCAGTTTGGCCGAACCGGGCCGAACTGGTAGAATACCACCGCTGCGTTAGGTGAATGCCAGCTTAGCCTTGGAAGGGAGGATGGAGTGAAAAAGAAATTCAAGACTGCTCCATCTTGATTCTCTTTGGTATAATAAGGCGAGAGGGAATTTCTGTTCAGGTTTTCAAGATCCTGTTTTAATTAATAACAAATCAATTGATAAATTAACAATAACTTTAGTGATAGAATTCCAATAGTTCTTCTGATATCTGTTTCTTGGCCTGGTCAATCTCGAAAGAAAAGTACCTGTTCAGAATTTATTGAAGAGAAAATAGTTGGAGAAATATTGTGGGTGCCTTGTGCTTGAATGCTGTTAGGCAGGGTCCTCTCCTCATTCCTTTTTCATTTCTTTTTCTCCTCAGTACTACACTGTCTTATAGAATAAGGGAGATATAAAAGGCTGCTGTTTTTGAGAAGCTTGTCCGACTTTGTCCAGAGCTTCTTCTCTGATGTCCTGTGTCTAACCAGTAAGCCAGAAAATTACAAAGTGGCTAGTTAGAAAAGGTTTTCAACATGTTTAAGGACTTTGTTTGGAAAACAAAAGATGAATTCCATCTTTCAAGCATAGGGGACATCATGTGGAGGGGGGACGCCTTTTTAACCGGGACGAGCCTCGCAGGCAAAGAAGAATCTGAGCGGCAGATCCGCAGAAAAGTAGGGCTTGATCTTGCAAGGGATCCACTGGGAATCCAAGATCCCAGGAACTTGGCATCTTAGGAGTTAGGATTTTCTGTCCCAAAGTTGGTTGGGGAGACGACGAGCAGCGAGGGAGGGAAAAAGTCGGAGGTGACACCGCTGCGCTGCCGCTGCCACTGCTACCCTGCCACCCCCATTTCCCTCTTCCCTCTTTCTCCTCGCCAAATTGCTAATCCGGACTCCAAGAGTGATAGAAGCAGAGGTATATTAAAGCCAGGAGTGAATGCTCAATACAAATCTGAGTCTACACAGTAAAAATATAAACTGTTTGAATTTACCAGTGCAAGACGTGCCTCTCTCTCTTAAAAGCAACAAACTTTGAAAGAGTATTCAGTTAACTAGAGGGGCCCAGAAATCTCATTCATCAAGGGAAAACAAAAACAAATAGTTTCCTGTGAGCTGTTCAATCTTTCCTTCACTCAGATAAAAACCCTTGGATCATTGTGTTACAACTTCCTGTTTACAGAGTAATAGCGATCTGCTATTCAAACAGCGATAAATTCCTCCCATTCAGCTGCCAGTTAAACAATTAACCTGTTCCTTGCAGACTCTTAATACTACCTCATTACCTCAAATCTTGCAACTTTTCTACCTCATCACCTATATCAACGATTAGATAATCAATTTCTATAAAATATTTTATTAATGGTTTAACTGATTTATTGTTTTTAATTGATTAGTGTGATTAGAGTGTTTAGTGCAAATAATGTGATTACTGACTAGTTTAAAAGATCAAAATTCATGTAATTTAATTGAATAGCAAAATCATTGATTTAGTGAATTTAAATGAACAGTGTGATTAATGATTAGTGTAATTAATTGATTAGTGATTAGAGTAATTAATTGATCAGGCTGATTGTTGCTCAGGAATATTATCTGACTTGAGAGATTACTGCAATTGATTGTTTGATGTAATATTGGCTATATAGATTACCCAAAATTGTTCCTTTAATTAATTCAATCAACGTACTATTTTAACAATCCTACCATGCCAAAAAGAAAATCCTACGTCAAACCACAACCTAAAGAGAAGATGATCCCCACCAATGAACCACAAGACTCCTGCACATGCCTTAAATGCTACAAAAATCTAAAGGATAATGAAAACTCCATCAAATGTTCTCTGTGTAAAAATACACTCATCATGACTGCTTGGGATTACCTGAGCAGATGATTCAATACCTAAAATCATCCAATGAGTTTCCATATTTCTGCAAATCATGCAGACCCAAACTGGATCTGTCTGAAAGACTTGATACCATCGAAACCATTGAAACATCCCCTACCATCGAAACCATTAAAACATCCCTCAACATCATAGTAGCATCCCTGGACGCCATAAAAGAAAGAATATCCAACCTTGAAAAAAAGACACAACGCAAAAACCTGAACATCCAATAGCTACAAACCACATCTCTACCAAACAACCACAATCCAATCCAAAACCCAATCCACAAATAAACACAACCCAGACAAATATTGATATCCCAATCCTCATCAGAGAAGCCGTTGAGCGTGAACGGAAACGTCCAAACGCCATCTTATTTGGTCTAGAAGACATTAATGTCAATGGTGACATCACAACTGTCCGAAACATCATCAGAGATTATCAAGCATCAACCATCTCCGCTGATGAAATACTTGACATTTCCGCATCGACCGAGAGCTCAAAAATAGAGACGGCTCTGTGGCCCCACGCTTGTGCAGGGTCATTTGCAAAAATGAATCAAGCAAACGTAAATTCATTTATACTATAAACTCACTCGCCAAAACCAACACCAACCATAAGAACCTCCGTTGCCCCTGACCTAACCATACAGCAACGTGCCCGCTCCCGTGTACTCCGCATCGAACTCAAAAACCATCTAGACAATGGAGAGAAGGACCTGTACATTGACTACCATGCTGACTGTATCAAAAGTAAGCCACGCAACCCAATACTCAGCTTTTACCCTCAACCACAACCCTACCTCAACCCATCCACCATCACCCAAGACTAGGCACGCACGCCCCCAACTACCTCAATTCCAACTACTGCCGGCCTTAAATGCAAACTACTCAATGCAAGAAGCCTCGTGAATAAAATACCTGAATTTCTCTTCCTCCTAAATATGGCTAACTTCGACATTATATTTGTCTGTGAAACATGGCTCAATGCATCTCTCCCGACTCCATTACCACAGTAAGAGACTATCATGTTTACCGATCAGATCGTGAAAATCGTCGAGGAGGTGGTGTTGCTATATTCTATAAAAATCCTTACATCTAAAAAATATCCAAGTTACCCAGGAGCTTGCCCTTCCTGAAACCATCATCTGTGAACTATCCTCAAATATCACAATTCGATTCTTACTATGTTACAGAGCACCTGATTATGACATCGAACATGTAAACAAGCTAAATACATTACTAACATGGGCTGCATCCTGCCCATACCCTTTTATCCTTCTTGGTGATTTCAATCTACCTCATATTGACTGGACCCTAAATGATTGTACAACTGAAATCATACATACAACCTTCTACAATGCTATTACAAATCTGGGACTGGAACAACTAGTAATCAACAACACTAGACTAAACAACTGCCTCGATCTCATCTTCTGCAACAGTTTGAACTTAATTTACGGAATACAAACTAAAGAACCCTTTTCCAGTAGTGACCACAATATGATTGACTTTTGTCTCAACATACGTCCACACAAAAATCACCACAATGATGTAATCCCTATTGTAACTTCAAAAAGGCAACTATGATCTTATAGACAACGATCTCTCATCCCTTGATTGGCAATCTCTATTCACTGGATGCAATACCGTTGAAGACCATTACAACATATTTTTACTTGAAGTCAAAAGAGTCATCAAACTATATGTTCCAACAACAACTCCCAAAACAAAACAAAAAGCAGATTACCCATATCAATAAGGAAACTTCAATCCAAAAAGAGATCACTCTGGCAGAAAAACAAACCGGTCACGTTGCCAATTTCAAAAACCGATACAAAAATTTATGCCACCAGATAAAGACTGAATGCACCAATTATCACATTAAACAAGAGGAAAACCTTCTAAGCACCAATTCCACCGTGCTTTTTACAATTTTGTAAACAACAAACTAAAAGACTCAAGGTCCATCTCTCCTTGATAGGACCTGATGGTAAAGACTGCAACGACGACACCATTAAAGCCAACATCTTTAACACATTCTTCGGCTCAGTATTTGTAAACAGCAATGGATCATGCCCAGTATTTCCTAGCCGTACCACAGATAACAACAATGATCTAATACATATCGATTTCACAGAAGACAATGTCGAAAAATCACTACGCAATCTAAAACCATCTCTATCTATTGGACCGGATGGAATATGTGCCTACTTCTTAAGAAAGCTATCCACTGCCATAGCCAAACCTCTAAGCATAATCTTTGAAAAATCTTTCAGGACCAGCTCCTTGCCTAACCTATGGTCACAAGCCACAGTCATCCCCATCTTCAAAAAGGAGACCCAAGCCTAGTTGAAAATTACAGGCCAATCTCCTTATGCTGCGTCACCTGTAAAGTCATGGAATCAATTATTAACCAATCCATCATCCTCCACTTAGAGACAAACAACCTACTCTCCAATAAACAATTTGGTTTCAGAAAAAAACTATCCTGTAATCTGCAACTCTTACACTGCAAAAACATATGGACGACACAACTCGACCAGGGCAAAGCAATAGACGCAATCTACATAGACTTCTGTAAAGCCTTTGATTCAGTGGTACACGACAAACTACTCCTAAAAATAAAATCCTATGGTATCTCTGGACAACTGAATTACTGGATAGAAGCATTCCTGTCAAACAGACAACAAATGGTCAAAATCGGGAGCGTCCTATCAAATCCAGTACCTGTCAATAGTGGTGTCCCCCAGGGCAGTGTTCTAGGACCAACTCTCTTCATACTCTACATAAACGACCTCTGTGATCATATTAAGAGCAATTGCGTTCTCTTCGCTGATGATGTAAAGCTGTTCAATACCACAGACAATACTGCTACCCTACAAAAAGATCTTGACTATGTATCTGAATGGTCAAACAAATGGCAACTTCAAATCTCAACAAATAAATGCTCTGTCTTACATATTGGCAAAAAAATCAGAAAATAAAATACAAGCTGAATAGTCAAGATCTTGTTGATGACCCAAGCTCTGTAAAGGACCTTGGAATACTCACCTCTAATGATCTAAGTGCTAGAGCCCACTGCAACTACATAGCCAAAAAGGCATTAAGAGTTGTTAACCTAATCCTACGTAGTTTTTCTCTGGTAATATCACACTACTAACCAGAGCATACAAAACATTTGCTAGACCAATACTCGAATACAGTTCATCAGTCTGGAACCCTCATTACGTATCTGATATTAGCACAATTGAGAAAGTCCAGAAATATTTCACAAGAAGAGTTCTCCACTCTTCTACTCGTTGTAGAATACCTATGCCACCAGACTTGAAATTCTAAAACTAGAAAACCTTGAATTACGCCGTCTTCGGTCTGACTTAAGCATGGTATATAAAATCATACATTGCAATGTCCTACCTGTCAATGAATACTTCAGCTTCAACCATAAAAACACAAGAGCACACAATAGATACAAACTCAAAGTAAACCGCACCAAACTTGATTGCAGGAAATACGACTTCAGCAATAGAGTGGTCAATGTCTGGAATACTCTACCCGACTCTGTAGTCTCTTCCCCAAACCCCAAAAACTTTAACCTTAGACTGTCTACTATTGACCTCACCCCTTTCCTAAGAGGTCTGTAGGGGCGTGCATAAGCGCACCATCGTGCCTACCGTCCCTGTCCTATTGTTTCTCTTATTCTTTTATTTTTCTTATATGTACCCATTTCATGTATTCACAACTATGTATACACTTATACTTATTATCTTGTAAACAATTGGCAAATCAAATAAATAAAAAATAAAATAAATAAATATGCTTTGACAAAACACTGTTGTGTCATACCAGAATCAGTTTATCGCATTATCTTACAAGATAGTTATTATGGAAGAAAATTGGGGGAAAAACTATATATGTTGCCTAGAGGTCGTGGAGGAAAGATGTGATATAAATATGAGAAGCAAATGAATTAAATGACTGCTTAGATTCAAAGCTATCATAGTGGAATGTCCACAGTTTAATATTTTCTTGCTGTTACCGATAACAGTCATAGAGCCATAGATGTTCCATGTCTACTTTTTAAAACTCTTTTAATGAATAGTTTTGTACATTTGACAAATTTCATTACTTTTGCTCCACACATATATTATTCTGGGTTGTATCATGCAAAAATACATGGTCCCTTCAAATATTACAACACTATACATTTGCCTATATTAATAGAAAAATTATATATTGAATATTGCTTTGGTGCCATTCATTTGGCATATTTTTTGCTAAATTTGCAAGGAGGCATTTTTAACAAAGCAACTGGCTTGTTTATAATAATTAAAAAGTAATAACATTGAATATAATTTTATGTAACTCACAATTTTTTTCTATCCTGCCTTTTTACACTTCAAAGATGTTTCAAAATTTGAGGGCCTGGAAAACAGAGTTATAGCAAAAGAAATAATCAAAAACATTGGTGAACCTAGAAATTATGGTATGACAGATGAAGAAAAGGAAGAATTTGAACGGCAACTAGCAGAAGAACGCCTTGCTAGAGAAGCTAAAGAAAAGGCTGACTTGGAGAAACAGGAGTTGGAAGAAAGGGCCCAAAAAATAGCAAACTGGGAAGAATGGGTAAGTTAATCCTAAATATAAGAAAAATTTAGCATATTTACAGATTTCTTACCAAAGAAGGAGGAAAGAGGGAAAAAAATATTTCAGGAAGCACTATACAGGTAGTCCTTGACTTAAAAGAGTTCATTTAGTGACCGTTCAAAGTTTACAATGACACTGAAAAAAGTTTTGATCATTTTTAATACTTATGACCATTGCAGCATCTCCCTGGTCATGTGATCAAGATTCATATGCTTGGCAACTGGTTCATCTTTATGATGGTTGCAGTGTCCCTGGGTCATGTGATCAACTTTTGCAACCTCCTGGCAAGCAAAGTCAATGGGAAAGTCAGATTCAGTTAACAACTGTTTTACTAACTTAACACTGCAATTATTCACAACAATTATATCATAAAATGGGCCAAAGCTCACTTAACAAATAGCAACATAAATGTTGGGGTCATTTGTGGTTGTAAGTTGAAGGCAACCTGCACTTGATGTTTCTATTTAGTTTGTTTGAAAGGAAGTGCTGCTAAGAGATTTAGATATTTTGTATCTAAACTCTAATATTCTCAGGAGCAGTGATAAGAGCTGAATTGAACACATAGGAAAAAAATAGAGTTTGTCAGAGCGTTTGGCACCTTTATGAGATAACCCAGGGGCACTACACAGCACATAGAGACTTAGACAGTAACAGTGGTTTAATATACAACAGGTATATACAGACAATATAAATGTGGTGGCAATACCTTCACAAGCAAGCTTTTCTTCTTCTTAACACACAGAGAACTTCTGCACTGAATACTGGTCACAAGGAAAAAGAACCATGCCCTCTAATGGCTGCCTTTATATACACACCTCTTAAGGGGAACTTAAAGGGAAATACCCATACTCTGCTGAATCACTCTTGTTACATCAGCTAGACTTACATCAGCTTCACAGTATCGTGCAGCTACTCACTGCTGGTCAGTTTCTAAACCTTCATTTCTTAACAGAGTTGGATATTACTATTGAGTTCACCCCACTCAGTGCAGGAACTCACCCTGAAGCACCCCAAACGATTGTCCAACCTCTGCTTCACACATTTAATGAACAAGCACCTAGCATTTCCTGGCAATAGATTTGACTGTAGAACTGCTCTGTTAGGAGAGTTCACCAAAATTTTTATTCATGGAAGTTAATTCATTGTTTTACATATGTCTCCTGGGATGATAGCGAAAAATGTTCTTTTTTATGACATTAAATACGGTATTTAAAAAGTGTTGTCAAAGAACAATCCCATGTTACCCATGCTCCTCGTGTGACTTAGTTTCCTTATTTGATATTCTTTTAGGTCTTATTTTCTAAAGGCTTAATATCTTCAGAGCCTCTCTTCATAACTTAATTTCCAGTCGCCTGGTAATCTTTCTTGATTTTCTCTGAACTTTTCCCACTTGGGAAATGTGACTTCTGGGGAGAGGCAAACTTGGATGAGATATTCAAGTGAGTCTAATGTACAATACAGTAGGCTTATCACTTCCTTTGATTTGGAAATTAATTTCTGTAAATTCAGCCTAAAGTTGCATTAATATTTTTTCCAGCCACATAACACTGCTAACTTACATCCAGTTTGTAGTTAACAATAATTAAATCTTTTTCACATAAACCACTGCCAAGTATAACCTGTTCTATATATCTACATCTGATTTTTTTTCCTATACAACTAACTTAGCATTTTATGTTAATTTTTCAGCCCATTTCTTTGAATTTTATTTTTGTCTTCTAGTATATTAGCATTATCTCATCTGCAAATCTGATGTTACCTTTTCCTGCAACTCATGAATACAAATATTTAAAAGTATAGGGCCAAGGAATGAATGTTTTGACATCCCATTTGAAACCTCACTTCAATTTCACGAGGAATTTTGTGATTAGTGTTCTATGTGTATAGCTTTCATACCTGCTATATCCTTTTAGTCATCATGCCAGCACACATGTGCTAATCAAGATGTGTGGTACTTTTAAAAATTCTTTTGCTAGTATCAAAGTATCAAAATAGTATCAAAATTTTTATTTAGAGCATTCCCACTAGCTACTAATGGAAGATATTTCCCAGTTCCTCCTCAGCTGGGACACACTACAGATGCTGAGAAGAAATGGATGCAGAAGCGAGCTGCCAGAAAATGGAATTCTTTTAATGTAGGAAGGCAAGAAGCAAAAAAGTGACAGAGCTAGAGCAGTCCTGGCTTGCAAGCAGTTTAGCAGCATGAATCTGAGCCTTTTATGCTTACCGTATATACTCGAGTATAAGCCAAGTTTTTCAGCCCATTTTTTGTGCTGAAAAAATCCCCTCGGCTTATACTCGAGTCAGATTCCCTCTGAAAAAAATGGTGTGGAGCTCCGGAGCTGGGCAGGCGCTTCCCTGCTTCCGTGTTTCCTTTGCAATTTTTAAGCATGGGGGTAATCGGAAGCAGAAAAGTTCTTGCATGAGGATATATTTTTTCTTTTTTAACTGTTTTTAAGGGGGGAAAGACCCACCGTCATGTGAGAATGCTCAGACACGAAATCTATCCGCCCGAAAATAAGTGTGTGTGTGTGTGGGGGATTTTAACAGTGGGAAGATGTAGGGAGAAGGCAAAAGCGACGGAAGATCCTTCAGGGGAAACTGAGGGGAGACTCACCCTTGGTCCAGATGAGCCCCCTTCCCGCCCCTAAGGAAGCAGAGGCAGCCAGCAAGGGCAGGCAAGCCCCACTTCACAGACTCTGTCCGTCCACGCTCCCACCCAAAGCCACAAAGTCCCCAATCGCGCAGCCCAGAATCGCCTCCCCTCGGGGCAGGAACGACGGCCGGTTTTTCCCGAGACAAGAAGCTCCGCCGTGCAATGAAAGCGCCCTGGCTCTAGGCTCGCGGGCTCAGAAAACAACGCGAACCGAGGTTGCTTCAGCTCCGCTCGGCTTCTCCAACATCCGGCACCGCCCTGTTCTATGTGCCGGGCCCGGCAAGTCCGAGCAGCCAGCGCGTGGAGCAGGGCGGCACCTGAGATCGTTGGCTGCCTCTTTCGCAGCATGGGAGGCCTCCTCGGCTGGCCAGCTGCTCTCCTCCTTCTCTGCCTGTTTGTTCTGTGTGACCGAGAAAGAGGAGACCGGCCGGCTGGTTGGGGAGGCTTTCTGCGCCGAGGAGGCGGCTGTTGGTGTCCGGCTTTGCTCCGCTTCTCCGGTGCGGCCCTGTTCTTTACTTGGGCAGCCGGGCGCCGCAACGGCGCCACGGCGGCAACAAGCAGTTCCGCCCAGGCTCTGCTCAGGTTTCCGGCTGGGGCTGTTGGGAGTCGCTGCCGCTGGCGCGCCCCAGTCCCGCGTCGCCTCGGGAAGGGAAAGGCAAAGCGCTTTTGCCTTTCCCTTCCCGGCTGGGGCTGTTGGGAGTCGCTGCGCCGGCGCGCCCCAGTCCCGCCGCTCGCCGGGAAGGGAAAGGCAAAGCGCTTTTTGCCTTTCCCTTCCCGGCTGGGGTTGTTGGGAGTCGCTACCGCGCGGCCCCAGTCCCGTGTCGCCTCGGGAAGGGAAAGGCAAAAAGAAGAGCCGCGGCAGCGCTTGCAACAGCAGCAGCGGCACCGGAGGCTCAGGCTCAGCGGCTCCTGGTTTTGCCCCACCCTTCCCGAGGCGACGCGGGACTGGGGCCACACGGCGGCAGCAACTCCCAACAGCCCCAGCCGGGAAGGGAAAGGCAAAAGCACTTTGCCTTTCCCTTCCCGAGGCGACGCAGGACTGGGCCGCACCGGCGGCAGCGACTCCCAACAGCCCCAGCCGGACACCTGAGCGGAGCCCAGGCGGAACTGCCTGTTGCCGCCGTGGGCGCCGCTGCGGCGCCCGGCTGCCCAAGTAAAGAACAGGGCCGCGCCGGACCATTGGAGAAGCGGAACAAAGCCGGACACCAGCAGCCGCTTCTTGTCTCGGGAAAAACCGGGCGTGCGTTGCTGCCCCCTGAGGGGAGGGCGATTCTGGGCTGCGCGATTGGGGACTTCGTGGCTTTGGGTGGGTGGGAGTGAGGACGGACGGAGTCTGTGAAGTGGGGCTTGCCTGCCCTTGCTGGCTGCCTCTGCTTCCTTAGGGCGGGAAGGGGTTCATCTGGACCAAGGGTGAGTCTCCCCCTCAGTTTCCCTGAAGGATCTTCCGTCGCTTTTGCCTTCTCCCTACATCTCCGCTCAGGTGTCCGGCTGGGGCTGTCGGGAGTTGCTGCCGCCAGTGCGGCTCCGGTCCCGTGTTGCCTTGGGAAGGGTGGGGCAAAACCAGGAGCCGCTGAGCCTGAGCCTCCGGTGCCGCTGCTGCTGTTGCAAGCGCTGCGCGGCTCTTCCTTTTGCCTTTCCCTTCCCGAGGTGACGCGGGACTGGGGCCGCCGGCGGTAGCGACTCCTGACTCAGGGGCCTCCGAGGGAGGGGAAGAGAGTGACTCCTGCCTCCCGCTGTCATCATCATCTTCTTTTGGGTTAGTGAATCAATTAAACCTTTCATGATAGTGAGATCGTTTCCCAAATTAATTATTTTTATTTTTGAAATTTACCAATAGCTGCTGCATTTCCCACCCTCGGCTTATACTCGAGTCAATAAGTTTTCCCAGTTTTTTTGTGTAAAATTAGGTGTCTCGGCTTATATTCGGGTCGACTTATACTCGAGTATATATGGTAATTTCCTTTGCAGCTCCTGCAGCTTGATGAGTTTTGATGTGTTTCTGATTGCCCTGAGTTTTGTTTTCCTGGGTTAATTTTGTCCCAGGCCTTTTATTTTTCCTGTCCTTGGGGTTTTAATCCTGTCAGGAGCAGGAACAAGGGAGTTTTGGTTTGCCTTGGGGAGTTTATTTTTAGCCTGATTGCCCTTATCTTAATGGCTCTACTTAAATGCTTCTGTTGTCAGCTGCTCTGAGTTTTCCTTTCAGATGGTGCTTCTTGGTTTTCTTAAAGGGGAAAGGGCTGGCTTGAGTCTCTTGGCACTTTTTTCCTGAGGTTTCAGGTGCTGTGAGGTTTCTGGCACTGTCCTTTTGGGATGTATTTCCCACACTACTGGGGAAGTTAATTTAAAAAAGAGAGGAAAAGATTAGGGGGCAAACCTATAATGCTGGTCCCTGATAATGTTGCTCTTTTTTTTTTTTTTTGAATACCTGGAAATCTCTAGAATCTTCTCACATATTGATGTTATCTTCCAGATCTTTTGAAAACAGGACATTTGCCCTCAAGTCATTCAACAGTTTGCCTGCTCTCCAAAATAGAGAAATTAATATATAAATATTTAGCCAGAACTTCAGCAAATTCCTTCAGTGCTTTAAAATTCAGTTCATTCAACTTTTAACTTATTCCAAAGGCTAATGTAATAGGAAGGATGAATATCCTTGAAGAACAGGAAAAAGAGACACAACCAAGACAATGGTCAGATAAAAGAAATTTGAATCTGATTAAGGGAGGGAGATGGGAAGTATATTCAAATTTACAAGATTTTGTTACTATAAATTTGGTTTTCTGGTCTGATCTGCCTTAGAGGACTGACAAATTATCTGCATTACCTAGTTTTCCCATTACAAAAAGAAACTGCAAACAATTTTTGAGAACAGGACAAGACAATGTTAGTTTTGACTCCTTGCTATTATAATTTCTATCTCTCTGTGCAAATCTTGCTGTAGTCTTTATGTCATCTTGGATAGTATTATATATTTCTGCTACAGTGCTACTAAATCTGATCCTAATTAACAGGAAGGAACCAGTTGAAGAGAGATAAGTAGTGATAACTTTACAGGTAACAAAAGCATATTCTTGGGATTCAAGGTAATACCATCAGTGCTAGTAAGGAGTGCTGTTTGCTATCAGTTCATCAATTCTGGTGTCTTGCCTGTCTGTGGGGGTGGTCTTAGGGGTTCTTTGTTTGGGCTGTTTACTAATGGCTCTCTGGCAGTTTCGTGATTGGGGTATTGCTTAATTGTTAGTCTGAAGTTGACCTTGGAGTTAATCTATGCTGGTCTGAGTGTTGATTACTTAGTAAAAGGTACTTAGTAAAAGGACCTTTTACTAAGAGTTATCCATTTCATTCATAAGAAATGGAAGATTGGTAACTCACCAAGGAAATGTAAGAGCAAGCAGCTAATATCTGTAGAAATTCAGACATACTAGAATAGCAAAGGACTCCAGTTTTATAAGGGAAACATCAATAAAAAGAACTTTTAGCTCTGTCAAAATGAAGGGTTATGGGAGGGGCAGTAGGCTGCTTGAAAAGGATGCATATTAACATGTTACAGAAAATAGACAGAGATTTTGAATTCCTGCTTTGCTTCTATTCCCCACCCCCAAACAAAAGTTTTCAATCAACTGAATCAGAACAATTTCCATGAGGGAGTAGCAATCCCAGACAAGCAGTAGTTAGGAAGCAGTTGAATAACATGAATGAATTTTAAGTCTTCAGAACCAGACTAATTAAATGTCTACTTCAGCAGCAAATAAATACTTTTTTAATTTTACCTGAAGAGCCTTCAAATAAAGTAGATTGTATAAGATCCCATAAATAGTTTAGCCAAGAGAGGGAGAAGGTGCCACATTTCCCCTTAATGCTCTAAACTTCAGTGTTTACTTCCATGAAATTTTTCATCTTTCAATCTCCTGTATCTCCTATATCCCATTTGCCATCTATATCAAACACCAAACAATAATCAAGCAGCACTCCAGATCCTGTTGAGAAAAATGCTAATAACTATTTTGTAGAAACTGAGAGTAGAACATTTCAGACTCAATGGAAATAAGCTTTTATAACAAAAAATGTTGAGAATTCTAGCATTTGGTATATAAGCATGTCAGAAACAGAAAGCTTAAAGGAGGTGTGATTTTGTTTTTTGTATTGCTAATTTTTGGATATGGAAAGATATTTCCTTCCCCCAAAAGAACCTTCTATCTATGGTATGAATAGTAAGCATCCCTTGAGGTCTTACCTTACTGTGAGGTCATCAGAGATTTACTGGCATTTTATAACTTTTATAACTAGAGGCATTTGCAGGAGAGGCCATAGGGGCACATGATAAAAGCAGCCCTGCATCATCATCTTACAACTCTTGGCACTTTTCTATGTGCATTACGATATCATCATTTGGGCTACATTTTAACAAAACATTGCATATTGTGGATGTTGTTGACCATAATTTACAAATATGCAGGTTGCGCATACCTCTGCCTCAAATGAATTAACAAAACTAGATATACTGTTTTAGTGATAAATTATCTGTATTAGCTTGACATGCTGGTTTTAGGAACCAGATTTAGGAATGGAACATGGCTCACTCATAATAGCTGTTTTGAGTTACGGCTATTGTTAATTAACATACTGTCGATATACTGAACTTTGGACAAACGTTTGACCTCCATAAATACAATAAGTTTCTTGTGTTAAAATTTGTGATGTAAAGTCTTCATACATTCAAAAATGAATAAAATGATACTAAATCAAATTATTAAAAACAAATGAATGGAAACTTCTATATAGAAAGAATTGCTTCTAGCCCTTTAGATCAGGGCTGTCAAACTCATGGCCTGCGGGTCAGATGTGTCATGCACTGGTCATGTCCAGGCCCAGTTTAGTGAAAGGGAAAAAAAGTCCTGATACGTCATGTGATGCTGCTGTGATGTGAGTTTGACAACCCTGCTTTAGATGATTTTAACTTTCATAGGATAGTGTGGATTTGATACTGAATGTAGCCATTGCTATAGACTTTTCATAATGTCTTTACTGTTTTGTTACATTTGATCTTTTTGTTGAGTCTTTGTGTTTGAAGGAATAAATTCTTGCATTTTCCTTCCTAGCGAGAGGCCTGATACATGATGTCCTCTGTTTTTTTTGGAAAATAAATTTACACTGGGCAATTACATGCACTTTTTTTGGTCACCTGATATCACAATCTTAATTGCCAACACTTCCTTTGCTTTAAAAATCTACAGAGTATACATGCATGCCCAGCTGGTTTAGATATGATTTATATAGAAAAATATGTTCAGGAAACGTCACAGTAGACATTTTCTCTTGGGCATATGCATGATGTGAACTGTAGGTTATACAAACTTTGCTACATTTTAATAACGAGAGGATGTAGAATTCAAGAGACTAAAGTCAGGTATATGATCTGAAAAGAGGTTAAAAAAATCAGGTTTTTATTATTATTGCTCTAGACTTTATGTTATGTCTTTATACAATTTAATATATTTGTCTGTGTTTAGAATAAGCGTTTAGAAGAAGTGAAGCGGCAAGAACAAGAACTTCTGGAAGCCCAATCAATTCCACTGAGGAACTACTTAATGAAGCATGTAATGCCAACACTTATGCAGGGGTTGAATCAATGTTGCATGGTTAGGCCAGATGACCCGGTTGACTTTCTGGTAAGGAAATGTCTGTCTGTTTGTCTGCCTATCTATCTAAATCTATTTATCCGTCTGTCCATCCATCCACCTTCCCATGTAGGAGACAAAAATAGTGTTTTTTTATTACTTATTTGTAAACCTTAGTTATTTCTTTTACAACTTATTTGTAGATTTTCTGGTTTCAGCAATACTAGCAAGTAATCCTATAACTTTATAAGAAGCCTATGATACCTCTATCAGTTCCTCTATACCCATGATGGCGAACCTATGGCACATTGCCAGAAGTGGCACGCAAAGCCATTACTGCTGGCACACGGGCCCTCGCCCAGAGCAGGTCTATTGCGCACGCGCGCCGCCTGCCTGACAGCTAATTGTCAGGTATCTGGCGTGCATGTGCGGGGTCAGGGGTGTGTGGGAGACGCACATGCATGCGCAGAGATGTGTGGCGCACACAAGGGTCGCTCATGCATGTGCAATCGTGCGGCGTGGCGTAGGTGCACACGTATGTGCAGAGTCACGCAGTGCAGGGGACGCACGCATGCGCAGGGGATGTGGGGGAACCTGCACGCATTGCCTTCTGGGTGCTGGCATGCAAGCGCACACACAATTATCGGCGCAGGAGCCCAAAAAGGTTAGCCACCACTGCTCTATACAATCTACAGTGCCCTTAGCACCATTCCTTCAAAAAAGGCTTGTGTTTTGAAATTGTATTTTATCTGGTGTAAAAAAAAATGTACATCTAACTCAACAATATCCCCTAAGATTTTTTAATTTGGCCTCTTATTTCTATTCATCATGCTAAAGATAATACATCTGCTGTTATCCTGTAAGCTGTTTTCTAACCATCAAGGATCGTCATAAGCATTTTTACAGTCCTAGAAACAGACTTTTGGTTGACTTTAGCTCTAGAACCAGTCTTATTGGTATGCATAGAATATTGTTTCTTTTGTAGCAACATATTTTCCTCCCAGGTTTTACTATACACTTCAGTTTGTAACTGCCTTCTACCATGGACAGTGTAATCCTATCTATTTAAAATTAAATTCCACTATGTAAAGGATTGTTTACTTCCAGGTACATATGTATAAGTTTTCTATTTGGGAACACCAAACGAGCAGACATTAGCATATATAAGAAAATGACACATTATAACACAGACTGGGCCCATATCAATAAAAAATGAAAATAAAAAAAGAGGGCTGAGACAAAATATTTAGTCTAATTTAGTTTATTAAGTGATCAACATAGAATGACAAGGGGAGGGAAACAAGCTTATTCAGATGACATATAGTTTACAAACATTTCAGGTATTTTATCGTAAACATTAATTTGCATAACAATAGACTTTATCTTTCAAGGTATAGACATAGGTTATCTTGTTTTGAGATAGTTCCTTCTTGGTATAATTTTATGGAGGTAGCCTTGGACTTTGATTTTTAATTAATAGGTCATTTCCATATGGTGGATGGTTTGGCTTATGCAAGTTTTCATCTGATTAATGGAACCTGAGCTCAACAATTTTCCAATATGCTCTCTGTCTCTGTTGATTAAATTCTTCCTTGGATTCCAGATATACATTCACTTCCACATATGAGGCACACTTTCATAATGGGATTCCCTATAGCAGGAATTGTACTGTGAATACCAAGCAGATGTTGCTATTAAAAGCTCTGGTAAAAGATGCTATCTAATCCTTCACCAATACCAGGGCTATCTAACAATAATTCAGTCCATTTCCATTAATTTTAGGAAATGCAATGCTATCTTTAACCTATAGAAACTGAACATATCTTTTTACATGGCTTTTTTTTAATCAACAGGCAGAATATCTCTTCAAGAATAATCCGGAATTTGACTAAGAAATCTAAACAGTTGCCCTGTTATGTTATGTTAAATTTAATGTTAATGATTGTTGTGTAATACTCTTATAAAATATCAATTCACTAATTTATTTTTTTAAAATTAAGAAATCTAGTTTGAGGATATGTACATTTATCTACAATGAATGACAACTTATAAATTATCTGATAAATTGCAGGAAGTTCCTTTAAAACATTTTAAAAAAAGCTTCAAAATTATTATTCTTGGAAAAGTAACTATGTAGTTTATCAAGTTTATGACAACTTGTACTTAAGCTACGCAGTAAAGGAAAAGAAGAATACTGGTACTTGTTCAATTGTACCAAAAGTCCTTTTACAATGCAGCCATGTGGAAGTTTATTCGAAGTTGTTTCTTGGCAATTAATTCAATTACACTGACAGAATCGAATTATAGCTTTAAGCCATTTCTTCCATGACATAGCATCAAATAAGGTATCCTTGAGGCAACGTAAAGCAATAATGAGATCATGCATTGTATCACCTCTATAGCTGAGTGACACTATGAGGATTGGTACAAGTGACCAACAATTGACCAGTACTGGAATGCTAGAAGCTTTCACATCTCCTTTAGCATCTATTCTTTCACTTCAATTGTTGGGAAGTTGCTGTGAACAAAATGTATATTGTTATTGCTTGTGAAATGAAAGCTAAGTGTGCTTCAAATGATTAATTGAATTTTTGACTGCTGCTGGAATGTTCCCCCCTCCCCCTGTGAAATTCACCACCAAATAAAGGGCATTTTTGGTGATAACTGTGTTGATGTGAGTACTGAGTAGCTGGGCAAAAAAATGTGAAACAATGAACCAAGAAGAGTTGATTTATAATATCAAAAACAAAGTGGACAACCTATCACAGCAATTGAGGACTTTCACATGAGAAAGGTTGTTGAACTGATTAAGGACAATTGATAAAGTCAAAGAAAATTGCCGTCAATCTTGGCTTTTCACGGGAATGCGTGGATTGCATTAATATTCTGCAGTATTGTCAGCCCTCTATTGTCAAAACCCACATTTTGGCAGGAAATGCTTACAGGCAGCCCTTGCTTACTGACCATTCATTTAGCAGCTATTTGAAGCTACAATGGCGCTATAAAAGGACACTTACAATTAATGTTTAAAGTTCCCTTGGTCACAACCTGGACTCTTGGCAATAAGGTTACACTTACAACAGTCGCAGCATCTTGCAGTCATGTGATCACCATTCTCTACCTTCTCTGCTAGCTTCCCAAAAGCAAAGATAGTGAGGAAACAGAAGAGGTTACAAGTAACTTGAGTTGCTTGCACCCTTCCCCGGCCTAGCAGCACCCATTCCTGGCAGCATTACACTTGTGTTGTGCCTTACCTGCCTGCTGGCTCGGTACAAATAGCCTGGGACTCACTTTATGATGGCAGTGGGGCATGCCAGGATTGTTGTCATTAAGGGATGTACTTACATGACATCATGCTTTAAACCGCACTGCTTTGTGATGAAATTTAAATCATAATTATTGCTGTTAACTGCCTGTACACATTTGTTGGCATGCAGATAATACTTATTCACATGATCTAAATTTGGCAAAACTACCATCTAAAGTAACAATACTCTGAAACAACAATCTGCATTTCTTTCATGATGGTCTTAAGAATGGGTTAGGGTTACCGTATGTGGAGAAATAAACACAGGGGACAAAAGGGCTCATAGTTTCATTTCAACTATTAAAATAACTCTATTTAAACTGGCTATGGATGTGGAAGCATTACATTACTTCATTTTGTATTCTTAGTCACTAATGGAGAAATGTCCTTAACCCTGCATTGCCTTTAATGCTGATTGACAAAGTGGGAAGCTCAGAAAGGTGTAGTGGGTCACCTATTAGCCCCTGAATCTGGAAACAAAAATAATGTAGATGGCCACCCATCTCACACCAATGACTCCAGACAGTGTGCAAAGATTAAAACAACTGTTATCAGCCATAACCCCCATAAACCTATTGGGAAGCTGTGCTGCTCACAGAGCAGTGGTGTTAAATGAGAAAAACCAAAAACTGTTCATGCCAACACATTTTAGACCAGCTGTAGCTACCAAATACTCCTCAAGGGCAGTCCCATGCAGGCTACCAAATACTCTTCAAGGGCAGTCCCATGCAGGATGTGTTATAGTAATCCGAATGTAATCACTTGATTAGCTTATTATGACATGAGTCACTAGGTACAAAGTCCAGGAATGGGTGCACAAGGCAAACCTGTACAAAGACCCCTCCAGCCATGGCTGCCATCTACTATTCAAGCAGAAATCATGAGTCCAGGAGGACTCCCAAATTGCACATCCTCACTGGCAAAGTGCATCCTCCAGCCAAAATTAAATGTGGGAAATCTCTGGTGTCAGGAAGGAGGATCAATAGCCACACCCAGTCTAGCCAGTGTTTTGAGCCAGAGTCCATTTCCCCCCATCCGGACTCTAACAGCTTCCAGGTGCAAAGGAAAGGACCTCAGCGGCATCACTTGATTCTGGTTGGAGATACTGATAATACCACACCCACATGAACAGATGATTTCATTAGCTGCTTCATTTAGATGTTAAATAGGAGTGCCAAGATAATAGAATCCTAAGGCACCTCTCAAGGTAGAATTTGACCTCTCCTCCTGCCTAAACCGATTGGACTGAAATCCAAACAAAGGAGGAAATCCACTATAACACAGTGCCTCCCAATTCTCTAAGATGGGCCAGGAGGATTCTATGGTTGATGCAGAGAAATCGGCAGAGGCAAGGTAGCAAGGTGGCAGAGAAATCAAGGAAGGCAGGATGGACTCTACCGCCATATTGGGTCTGTCAAAAATAATCCACATTATAAATGTTGTCTCGGTTTATAACCAAGAATGATTCAGATAATTTGCTTCTTTCAGAACTGTATACCATTCACCTTCTCAGCTGGAGATTGGATGAAAATTGTCTGGATCCATTGGGTACAAAACTAGTCACAGCAATCATCTGTTCATTGGGGTTGGGGCGCAAGAGCAGACATCTGTCTCCTTCAAGGCAAACAGAATTACCCCCTTCTGCAGATAAACATTCACCATTCCCTGACCCAACCATCACTTCCCAGAAGATTTCAATAGGTGATAGAAATCTAAAATACAGGAGACTGAACTCAAACTGCTGATGACACTGTTGACTTCATAAGTGATGACTGGCTTGAACTCTTCCAGGATAACTGGGCCAAATTTTACCTTAGGCAACTCCAATAGACTTGGATAGCCAGATTTTGAATCCAAGTGACTTCATACAATAGATGCCTAGAATGGTTCTTATAGGCATGGTTATAGGATGGTTCTTTTCTTATAGGGGGCCTGCAAGCATTCCTATGCATCATACTTATCACCCAGGAGCATAAGTCCACCACTTGGCATTCTGTAGACACAATATAGGCAGAAAAATGTTGCACTGCTCTTATTGCTCCATAATAAACTGAGTGTTCAGTCAGGTTCACTCGATTCAAATTGGAAAATCTTTTAGTTTCCACTGATAAGATTATTTTTTGGGAATCTGCCTCATCAGAAATAAGTAAAACTCACACAACTGCTTAAATAAATAGGAATCACACTTTGGATAACGAAGTCCCTATTCTGTGGTCTTTCCCACTGTTTGAATATTTAAAATACCTTATCATCATAAAGTGGAATACTTTATGAATCAATCATGTATAATACAAAGACTCTAGTTTTTTTGGGTGCTACAACAACTTTATTCAGATGGGACAACTAAGATTTATATAAAGAATTATCCGAGGATTATAAAAAGTTTTCCTTGATAGTTTAAGATAGATGTCTTTATAGTATCAAAATCCAGATTTCAAATCTCATCAGTATTTTTGGTGTGCTCCACTATTCAATACTTGTACTTAGAATGGCAATCTGAATGGGTTCAGATGTACTCTAGAAAATAGGATTAAAAACATGCAGCTCTCCTGATACTATTTATCTACAGTACAGATCCCAGAATTTTCCAACTATGATGACACTTTGAGGTTCAGACTTTCAAGTAATTTTTTTCTAGTCTTATCTGGTGAAACATAAGAACTATACACCAAACATTTGGTTCTGCTCTAATATTGAACTACAGCCTTTGGCACACATTTCAAATATGAGTGTATCCTCTCACTCTAAATCATCCTTTTATCTTATCCTCAGGATATAACGGTGATTCAGTCATCTCCAACTCTTGGCAATTAAATGGGCCAGATCTCGACACATCTTCTGATCCCTCAGGATATTGTCAAATATAAATATTTCATTTGGGCATTATGGGCAATAATTATTAATAGACATCTTGATGATTTTTCTTAGGAAATCCTGGCTTTTGTGTGCTTAAATAATCTGCACTTTTTATCCTTCCATTCAGGCAGCTTATGAATGAAATCTTCCCTTTCCTTGATTAATTACACAAGACTGGGTTCACTTCAAATATTATGCTAAGCCATGATTTGTTTGATTTTAACTTAGTATGTTGCATAAATACCTATAGCTTATTCACAAAACATGAATCATAAAATAATGGCTCAAACATATATGAACCAAAGAAAAGAATGAACGACAAATTATACAACATTCTAAGGAAAAACAGATTACTGTGAAGTGCAAGCTTTACCTCTAAGTGTAAATGGGAGATTTCTCTTTCAATCTCCTCCCGTCGCCCCTTTGACAAATCGTAAAGGAAACAAGAATTACCCTATACATAAACATCTCTCACAACAACAATCAAAACGATCAACTTTCCATGCCTTTCCACGGCGCATGCTCAGGCAGTGCAGGAACCGTTATTAAACTTTAATTCATTCAACTTCAAACGCCCGAATCGCCTGAAGGACTACATTACCCATAAACCATTGTAAACCGGCGACAGTCAAGCGCATTACCCGCAGCCCTCTTTCGTCACTTGACGCAGAGGGTTGGGAAACGCCATTGCGTCAGCACGTCTATTGGCCTCTGCACCGCGGCCCCGCCTTCTCCTTCCCATCTCCAGAACGTTGCTGTGGTAGCGCCTCGGCGCCATGTTAGGAGGCCGGAGGGGAAGAGGAAGAATTAGAAGCGGCGGCAGCAACAACAGCAGCAACTAGCAGGCCTAGTGAGAGGTTATTCACCCTCTCTGAGAGGGCCCCAGCCAGGCCCATATCATGCTCACGGGGCCCGTTTTTCAGGGGCGGAAAAAGTGACTGTCCCGGAGAAGAAGAGACGGCGTTTAACCACAGCCGGAGAGACGATGCCGTTGTAAGTTGAGGGCCGCCAAAGGAGGGAGAGGGACTGGCTCGGGTATACTCGTGAGGCCTGGCAGGAGCCTTGGGAGGCAACCTGTGTGAGCGCTTCCGGGCCGTGGCGAGTTCGCGGCCATTTGGCCGGCCGGCTTTCTTCTGGTGTCCACATTTCAGCCCCCCCGCTCCTTTTCTTTGCTGGCGAACTCACGCCCGGCCCCCTTTTTTTTCACGTTATTAGGCCGGGCAGCGTCTTCCCTCAGCCGAATCCATTTCTTCTCTCCCAGAGATGGAATCGGGCCGGGAGTCTCGTTGAAATATCTTTCCCCCCCACTTACGACTTTAACCGTACAACTTTGGGAGTCGGGATGGTGCTTCCGAGTCCCTGGCCGAGCCTCGGCCGCAGGAACTGAGAGGCCGGCAAAAGCCGTTCCCCGCGCCGTTGGTGGCACTCAAGAGAGGCGGGTTGTTGGCCCCGCTCACGTGATGCCTAAAGCCGTTCCTCTGTGGGGCCTGGCGGGAGGCGGCGGCTGTCTGGATACAAAGCTCTTAGGCGGTTTGGTTGGTCTGGTGGAGACCCGGAGGTTTCCGTGCATCCATGCAGCCTTGCCTGGAATCGGCTGCTTGGTGTAACTCCGCGGGTGCTTGCTTGGCACCATCGCCGACTAATGAAAGTTGCACGCGGGTTGCAACCCATCCGTCTCCCCCAATGCAAGAAGCATTCAGCAAGGGAGATTTTAATTTGATCTCTTTTTAGGCACGTTCGCGTACTGTTTTTCCTAAGATTAGATCCCTACAGTATGTGGTCTTGAAGGAGGGCAAACTTATTCCTACCCATCCTCTTTTCTCGTTTACTTCTGTTTGTCATTGGCATAGTATGGCCTCAAAACTACAGGCTTTCGGTACATTTTGTAGATTCCCCCCACCCAGCTGTGATGTTTATGATGTTTTGGGGCGTTCAGGAATATTAAGATTTGAAAGTGCAACAGTTTGAGGTGAGTTGATTGATGTGAGAATTTTCTTGGCCCGCTTTTTAAAAGTAGTTTCCATGCATGAATACTTTTCTAATTGTATTACTAAATCATATAGGATTACTTTGCTATCTTCCATGGGTGAAATACATACATACATACATACATACATACATACATACATACATACATACATACATACATATAAATAAACTGTATACTCATAGAGCCTGTGTTGAAATAGCATCAGGAAATAATTGTTATGATTGTTGGGAATATTTTGCAACAATTTCAATTGCAGTTGCAATTTAAATTCAGTGCTTCAGACTGAATTTCAGAAAGGAGCATTGGAATGCCTGTGGCTGTATGCAGATTCTTAAAGTAGCTTTAAGTTGTTGCAGATAAATGCTATGCTTTGCAGTCCCACCCCCCCTGCACTCCAAAGCATCTTTTTGGAAGCAAGTTCAGAAGACTGAGTTAAGGAAAGTATCACAGTTCTGACTAAAAGTATTTAGATTTATTGAAAATGTACTGAAATTAGCTTGCTCTATAAAAGTGGAATAATTTGTTAATATCATTTCTTTTTCTTACAGAGCATTCCAAAACTTTCTACTTTTCCAGATATAAAAGAGGATATAAAAATAATGAATAATAATTTGTGAAATGTACTGGAGCCTGAAATATAATATGCTCAACTATTCGTTCATTGCCATTGTGTCAATTAAAAAGGAAATGATTGTGAGCCACAAGTTACAGGTCACCATTTCTGTTGGTTTTATCATTGTCATCTTTATATTGGCAGTCTGGCTAATACTTCCTGTATCTTTTAAATGGTTTGGTAATGTTTAGGCCAGTGGTCTCCAACCTTGGCAACTTTAAGACTTGTGGACTTCAACTCCCAGAATTCCTCAGCCAGCAAAGCTGGGAGTTGAAGTCCACTAGTCTTAAAGTTGCCAAGGTTGGAGACCCCTGGTTTAGGCTACTGGGCCAATAGTTGTTCCATATGAAATGGGATAACAAATCTTTCCCAGTGTCACTCAGGATAGTAGAGATGCTGCAGTTGGAGTGGTCCTATATCGTGGCTACTTCTTTCCCATCTCTGCCTGAATGCCAGAAGGAAAGATTAAACACAGTGAACTTCCATTGCTGTGGTTTGGGTTACTTGCAGTGCTTCCATTCATTCATATAGGGTATGTGGTTGTAGGAGGAAAAATCCAGTCGGGTTCCAAGTCATGAGAAAGGCTCTGGAAATAAAATGGATTGGAAAGAAGGACTCTGTTTATTGATGAGCAGAAGGAACAATAGCATGTAGTTCTGGGATAGCTGACAAATTGGTTTGATGAGTACATGGATTTTTATAGGGTTCTGAGATGCTGCAGGAGGTTGTGCAAAGATGCTGCAGGGGGTTGTGCAATGTAGTGAGTCTGATGTCTTTTGCTATTTTAATGGTGGTGGGTTAATCCTATTATGCCTTAAAAGTCATGTCCTGTTCTTAGAATTTGGGTGGGTGGGGATGTAAATACTTAATCCCATCATCTGGACCTGAAGGTGTTTTGTTTGTGAATAGGCTGGCCTGGATTTCGTAATGGCACAAATTATCCATCTCTAAAGAGGCTGTTGGACTGCTTTCTATCTTAAGATTTCTCCTTTGGGGAAATATAATATTCTGCCTCTTAATATCTCCAAAATATTTCATTTTGGGGGGTGGTACATGATTACTTCTTACATGATTATTCTCTAGTAAATGGGAAATTTATCTCAATAACTGGAAATAATGAATATTTTGCTCAGGGTTCTTTATCAAATGTATTTGCTGCCATCAGACCTGAGCATCCCAAAGGTGCTTTTTCAAGAGGCAACTGGAGTTCCTGGTTTTTCTTTGAAGACAAAATATCTTGGATGTTTCTCATCCAAGAAGCTTCTTCACCTCTGACTGAATGATGGGGAATAGAGGGATTTATACTCCTTGCAGACAGCTGGTAATTTTTGAGTTGTTAAGGCCACCAGGAGGTTTATTGGTGTCATCAGGTTCACCTGAGTGGTGCAAATGGGTGTGGAACCTTTTTGGAACTGTTGAAAGGATTGTGTTATAGATGAGAGATAGATGACGCCATATCCTCCCCCTCTGTTGAGAGAGGGCTGTTCAATTTTGTCAGATATCCTCTGATCTCCTTTTCAAACCAGCAATCCTCTCTATCCAAAATGTAGGCTTTGCTGTCTTCAAAAGAATGGCATTTGTCTTTTAAATGCAGATGGACTGCTGAATCTAGTCCTGATGGACTTGTTTTTCTATGTTTGTACCATGTGTTTATGAAGTGGTCATTTTGTTTCCCCAATATACAGAACTGTACATGGCTCACTGAATTGTACTGCATATACCACATTGCTCAGTTTGTGGCTGGTGTTTTATCCTTGGGGTGGACAAGCTTCTGCCTTAGTGTATTCTTGGGTTTAAAATGTGCATATATATTGTGTTGGCTGAAGATTCTCCTGAGCTTTTTCTATACTGCAACGAATGGAATGTTGATTCCTTTATTCTCATTGTCTGTTGTGGAGGAGCTCCAGTAGGGTCTTTTGAGATTTGATGAAGGCCCACTTAGGATAACCATACTTCTGAGGGCTTCCTTGATGTGTTTTAGTTCTTTTTCTTTCCCATCTTTGCTGGTAGGCAGACCTTCTGCTTGGTGGTGTAGGGTTCTGGTGACTCCCATTTTGTGCTTTAGTGGATGGTGGGAATTAAAATGTAAATATTGATCTGTGTGTGTGAGTTTTCTGTAAACTTCAGTGTAAAACAATCTGGGCATTTTACAACCTATGGGCTGTGCGTGGTCCCTGTCCAGTTTATGGTATCAGTGTTGGGCTGGGTGGTGGCAGTATTGCCGGGGGTGGGGGGCAGGAGGGGCAGTGCTCCACAACAGTTTCTCATGTGGCTCCTTGGGAAAATTAATTGCCCAGCCCTGTTTTATATGAATAAGCAATCAAACTAGAAAACTTTATTTCAGGTTTTATTTTTTCTATTGAAGTTTCTCTAAATCCAGTTAGGAGAATGGCTGTTTCTTAAACTGGAGCCCTGCATTCAGTACTGAAAGTCCTCTTTCACTTACTCCAATTTTGTTATCCTGCTTGCTGTGGGAGAAAAAAAAAACCTGTCTCCAATTTCAGCCCTGGCTTGCCTTGATGTAGAGATGCTGCAGAGAACATAATGCTTCATAACTTTTTTGTAGCCTTTTAATTTTATTTTAAACTCCAGGTCTGTCTGTTCCAAGGATGCAAATACTACAGTTCTTTGGTATATCACCATGATGGTGAACCTATGGCACGCGTGCTGGAAGTGGCATGCAGAGCTACTTCTGCCAACACGCAAGAGGTCGCCCGGAAGAGCCCCTCTGCGCATGCACCCATGCCCCTGCCAGCTGATTGTCGGGTATTTGCTATGCATATGTGGGGGGAGAGGCGGGATGGTTGATGCATGCACATGTGCAGAGGCATGTGGCATGTGTGGGGGGGTTGCATGTGCATGCGCAGAGGCACATGAGCGTGCAGGGGGTCATGTGCAGTGGGACGCGGGAGTCGTGTATGCATTGCCTCATGGGTGCAGGCACGCGAGTGCACTTTTGGCACGCAACGTGGAAAAGGTTAGCCATCACTGGTATATCAAAAGCTATTGCCATACTAGGAAGTAACAATCTGACAGTGAGGCCTTCAGGTATGTTAATTTACCTCTCTTTCTCTTTATGAATTCTGGGTAATAGCCATAGTACATAACGCACACACCCTTATTTATTTATTTATTTATTTATTAGATTTACAATTTCCCTTAATTTTATACATCTCCACTCAATATATGGTTTTATTTTTTCCACCACAATAACCTTGAGTGTGGGTTGGATTTAGAGAGTGATTGTTCCAAGATCACCCAGTTTGCTTCCATGCTTAAGAGAGAAGTCACTGTATCCTGAGTTTTGGTCCAGCATTTAAAACTATATTCCACTGCCTATAGTTGAGGAAATGATAACCAATGTCAGATTGCTTTGGTAGGTAATTAATAATCTTTCTTTCCTGTTCTCCAGGCTTCTCCCGGGAGGAGAGAGAAAGCATTGAGACAATCAAGCCAATTGCCCCTTTGTATTTTGAAGAGGAAGGGATCACTATTTTTCTTCAAAATAGTTTCTAAAGAATACAATATACAAGATACTGTAGATTGTCGTTCTCTCACTGAGACAGGGAAAGGAAATTATTCCACTGTCGACCACAGATTTGTAGATATTAGGAATGTTGATCCAAGGTTTAAAATTAGTATCCATCACTTAATTCTTCCCTTAGATCCCACAAAAAACCCTCCACCTTCTGCATATAATAGACATGTTTCCTTAAAAGAAGGCAGGCACACTAGTGTCATTAGTTGAGAAGTATTCAAGCTCCTATTCAAACTGTCTCTAAAAAAGAACAAGGACGAGCTATCTTCATTTAAAATGTATAAACTGAAACAGAACACTGTTGATTCTGTGTGACAGTACTGAGATCCATTATTGGATGCCTCCACCAAGGAGATGAATTAGCATTCCCTAACCTGTAGGTTAAGGGATGCGGTGGCTCAGTGGCTGAGACACTGAGCTTGTTGATCAGAAAGATTGGCAGTTCAGCAATTCGAATCCCTAGCACCACGTAACGGAGTGAGCGCCTGTTACTTGTCCCAGCTTCTGCCAACCTAGCAGTTCGAAAGCATGTAAAAATGTAAGTAGAAACTAGGGACCACTTTGGTGGGAAGGTAACGGTGTTCTGTTCGCCTTTGGCGTTTAGTCATGTCAGCCACATGACCACGGAGATGTCTTCGGACAGCGCTGGCTCTTTGGCTTTGTAATGGAGATGAGCACCAGCTCTCTAGAGCCGGAAATGATTACCACATATGTGCGAGGGGAACCTTTACTTTTACCTTTAACCTATAGGAGGTATACTTACATATCTCCATTTAGCTGGCCTGTAGAAAACTCCTTGGTTCAAAAACCAAGAATATATTACTAGTATAAATATTTGATCTAACTTTCATCCCCATGAGTATTGAAAAAGTGGTCCTGTTCCATTATGGCTTGTTCAGATCCCAAGGCATATAAAACATTTCATTGACCTTATTGTGTAGACTGCAATGTTTAGGCTCCATCCTAAAGCAGAAAGTGAGTGTATAAAGGAAATCTAGTTTATGGTAGTCCTTTAGTCATCTGAAGGATAATAATTATATATAGATAGCATCTAGTTGGCAAGGTACAGTCACAATCACTGCAGTAGATACTGTTGCCTTACAGTAAGTTGTAGAGGCACTTGCCAGTCACAATAAAGAAAAACATTATCTCAGATGGTGATTCTCTACAACATTATTGAAATGTTAAACATTTATGGTCTTCTACTAATCCAGCTTTCAATGTGGAGTGTCCTGCCTAAGTGGAGAATCTCAGAAAATCTGGCTAAGTAGTGAGGTAAAGTGAAGCATTGCTTTCTTAGAAATAAGACCAGCTTGACTAGTGCTACCAAAAAAAAAGTGTGTATGAAGAAAGTAGGGTGCCATATTATTAATATATATTATAATGACAAGGATTGTACATAAAGTGAGAAAGAGAAATAGTTCATGTGCACTTGTTAAAGAAGGAGTTATATATGAGCTGAGCTACATATGATCTCTCCTTTTTGGTTGGCATATCAGTGGAATTAACAATTGACAGTAGAACGGCTGAGCCATAAAGGTCTAAATTCAGGCAAATGAAGTCTGGATCAAAATCTGTATTACATGATTCAGAAGGCAGAAAACAACCTAGTAAATTGACAACTGCAAGGTGAAATGCTTACTACATTTCCCTAGGAAAGGGGCAGGGGTGGATAATGTACTCACAACAGGGACTTAACAGTGTTTTCTGTGCCTCTTTCTGCTCCTGCTGATTCTCACTCTATTTTACCTAACAAAGGAACAGAACGTAGAATTGGATGTCCCTCAAATACTCAGGTCTGTCCATATAATTACTGTCCAAAAAGAATTTTATATTTGAGACCCTTGTTATTTAGAATTCAGTGTTACTGAAGGTTGAAGAGAACCAGCTGTGCCAGTTAGGTTATGCTAAATATCAGTTGAAAATAATCTCATAGACTTACTTTACAAAATCAGACCTAGAAAGGAAAAAAAATATAAACATCTACCTAAGCTCTGATAATGTCCCAAAATCTGATCTCCCTATAGTTGAGACAGTATAGCCTATACCAAGCACCTTAAGAAAGGGTGTGGTTCTTAGTCCCAATCAGTTATTGCAGAGGATGGTTTTCGGCCCATTTCTGCATAATAATCCAAGTTAGCAAGCTCCCTGTACTTATGATGCTGATGTTGCATTGAGTTTCCATGTTGTATTTAACCTAGTCAAGGCATTAAGATACTCACACCTTCCATCATTATACACCATATCCTTAAAATGGTTATTGTGAAGGTGGCCTTCCTAATATCTGTCACCGGTCTTGGAGATTGGAGCTTCTACTATAGAGGAGCAATGCATCACATAAGTAGATTTTTTGAATGAGTACCACTCTCATGTTAGGGATGAACTGTATAGTTCACAACAGTTGAGTTTTCTTGTCACTTGAGCCAAATGGAAGGTGGAGAAGGAATGGATAAGTTACAATAAAAAATATACCTAGATCGCTCATGCTCACAGACTATCTAGTATTCTTCTAAGAGGTGCCCTTGAGTCACATAGCATCTTCAGCCCTCATCATAAGATGGATCAAATCTTCCATTTTTACTAGTCTATGGGGCGGAGCTCACATTGTTATAGCCACCTCATTCACGGTCAACATATATGTTCCATTGGGGGATATATGCTAAGTGGATACATGGTCATCCATCATATCTTTCTCAGTATTATATCCCTTAGCTGAAGCATTTTGCATCAAGAGAGTACAACACAAAGGTATATATCTAGGAATTAAATATGACTAAGATACTTCCCAAAGAGCAATTTATTATTGATTATATACTATCAAAACATTTTTCAAGTCCTAGTGATCACATTAGTCCATGATGGTCTGCCTCTATAATCTGTTCTTCCAGCTCTCATAGACTCAGTTACAATACTCATTGCGTAATTGAATCCATCCACCTTACAACTGGACATCCTTTTCTTTTTCGTGTTACCTTTCCCAGCACTAGAGCCTTCTCCTGAGAGCTGGGTCTTCACATAATGTGTCCTAAATAGGATAATTTCAGCCATGTCATTTGTGTCTTGTATGAGAATTTTGGATAGATTTGTTAAGTGATCCATCAGTTTGTTTTATTGATTGTACCCAATGTGCTCAAAACTCTTCTCCAAAACCAAAGTTCAAAGACAGCAGTGCTGTTCCTATTCTGCTTCTTTCAAGTCCAACTTTCACTTCCATAGAGTCATAGGAAATACAATGACTTGCATGTATTTTTTCCAAGGTCTTCATAGCTGCTGTACCAAGTGTTAGTCTTGGTAAAATAAATAAAAGGAGAATCTGTAGCCTTGTTGCCCTTCTTTGCAAACCTGGAGCCAGTGATTTTCGCTATATTCTGTCCATGCTGTGGTGTCCTGAGCTCTGTAAGTTTCTAATGAGGAGAATGAGATGTTCAGAGATACCAATTTTTCTGAGCACTTTCCAAAGCTTGATATGATCAATGGAATCAAAGGTGTTTCTATAACCCATGAAGCATCTACTGACTTTCTTATTATATTAGAATACTTTATACTTTATTGGCTAAGTGTGACTGGACACACAAAGGAATTTGTCTCGGTGTAAATACTCTCAGTATACATAAAAGAAAAGATACACCATCAAGAGTCAAGAATCATAAGGTACGACACTTAATGATAGTCATAGGGTACAGTAAGCAATCAAATCATACTAGGAAATAGTCAATATAAATCGTAAGGATACAAGCGACAAAGTTATAATCATACAGTCACAAGTGGGAGGGAATGGGTGATAAGGAATGATGACAAGATTAACGGTAATAGTAGTGTAGACTTTGTAATAGTTGAACAGGGTTGAGGGAATTATTTGTTTAGAAGAGTGATGGCTTTCAGTGAAAAAACTGTTCTTGTGTCTAGTTATTATTTGCAATAATATGCTCTTAATTAACTAACCATCAGATCTATAAGAAGGAAGATAATGACAGTGATTCTGCTTACAGGTTAAGTGGTAGAAACATACCACTTTTGGATGTCCTCTCTTTTATAGATATATATAGAGTCAAAAGTTAAGTCAAAAATTCAATTTAATTAAGTTTATTTTGACTTTCAACAGTTTAAAAGTATTGCAAGTGCATGTATTTAATTTTTGAATACAATTCTCCATTTCTTCTAAATATAAACAAATTATTTTTGTCTCAAATTTACGTAACCAGTGGATAGCTGTTTACTTAGAAATTTATTTTAAATTTAACAGAAAGCTATTCTTTAGAATGAACTAGTTTTCTGAATTTCTTTTAAAACATGAAATCTTACATGAAATATGTTAGACCAAGATGTACCACAGATTGAACTTTTTCTTAATGTTTGTGCTTTTTGATCAACAGTAATCACTTCCAGTTTGATGTTCCAAAATACTGTTTCTGTCATGGGCAGATTTGAGGGAGACTGCCAAATAAAATAACAGAAGGTAGTCTTTGGGTTACTATTATACTACATTTGGAACTGAGATTGCCATTGTTAACAATGCATTTGTAAAGAGCAATGTCACATAACCACATCATTTAGCAATGACAATTCCAGAAGTCCAATTGTTGCTGTAGCCGAAGATTTGCAGGTTGTTAAAAGTACCAGAGAAAGCAAGGAAAGTACCAGCAAGGAGCATGGAAATGCCACTGGGGTTGGGAAAGGCATTGGGAGGGCTAGCTATGTGTGAGTTAGGGAAGTGCTTGGAGAGGCTCTCAGACAACCGCAGGAAGCCTTGGGGCACTTACCAGAGTGACTTGTGTGTTTGCCTGCCTGCTTCTCTATTTACTGCTTATGGAAAGTTGGCAGGCAAAGTCACAAATGGCAACCAGCCACTGAACAAATGATCAGTAAGCAAGGATTAAATGTAAAGCGGCTACAACTTTTAAACTATCCATGACATTGAAATCTCAACTATATGAAATATCTCTATGGCAGGAAGAATTTAGTAGAATACAACACATTGTTTTAAGATTGACAGATAATTTAAAGTATAAGTTGACTGGCAAATGAAACAACATTAATGATTATTTCTTAGCTAGTACATTCTTGTACTTTATTTTCCCTCAAAAACCATTTCATTAACAAGTATCAATTAGTAAGAATGTAAAGTTTGTGGGCATATATCTGTAAGAGAGATTCTAACAGATTCCAATGGCTTAAGTTTCCAACATATGGATGATAAAATCTTAAGATAATGCCTTTCTCCCTGTTTCCCCAAAAGCTGCTTCTGAGACTGTATGGAGTCTATTAAAGAGAAATCAGCCAAGGGATTGATAGATCTCATGGGCCATAGATTGGAAACCATTGAAATATAATACCCGTCTTGTACACTGACTATAACTAGTATGGACTTGTGTCAAAATATGGTATAATATCCAGCTGGATGCAATCAGAATGGCATGATGGTTAGAGTGATAAAAAACCTCAAGTAGGTTGCATATTATTTTCTTTTTTGTGCCTTCCAGTCAATGTTGAGTCTTGGCAACTGCTTAAACTAATCCCTTCAGTTTACCTGTCAAGATTTTTGAAAGTTGTCTCCTTCCTTGACTGAAAGTGAATAACTCACTGATATCACCCAGCTGACTTTGTACCTAAGGCAGGATTAGAATTCATGGTCCCCTACTTCCTAACCTGATGCCTTAAACACTAAGCTGACTCTCATGTATTATGCTATTCTAGAAAATTTCTGTAATATTCCATTAATTTTTTAATTGTTTTGTTGTCTATCATCCTAATACATGGTAGTATGTGGTTGCTAAGTTAAGAACTGCAACACAAGAATTGCAAAAATTTTAAAAAATATCTTTGGAAATACTAAATTATATTACATTACTTAAAATGATGATCACTATTGTGCTAATTCTACCATCTATACTGAGAACTGGGAAAAAAGAACTGGCCTAATTAGTTTCAGGCTTCTCATAAACTTTTGGACAAAACATTAGAATGGAAAGAAAATATAAGTCAATAGATACATTGTTAATCATACTGAAAATGTTTGATTCCCCAAAATGTTTTCATTTACAAAATAAAGTAAGTGGTATCGTTTTGGTGTATTTCCAGACTATTAAATTTCAATGAACTGCACCCTTTATACGTTTTAGCTTCCAGTTCTCTAATCGTCTTTGTTGCTCTTCTCTGCACTCTAGAAATCTTGACATATTTTTTCTATTGTGGTGACGTATTATAAAGTGGTAGTAACACTTCCTGTGATCTTGATTCTCTCTGATGATGTAGCCTAGGACTGTGCTGGCTTTTTTGGCAGCTGAAGCACACTGCTGGCTCACATTTAAGTGGTTGTCCCCTAGGACTTCTAGATCCCTCTCACAGTTATTGCCATTGAGCCAGATATCACCTATTCTATACTTGTGCATTTGGCTTTTCCTGCCTAAGAAAACTTTACTTTTCTTACCACTGAATTGTATTTTGTTGGATAGTGTTCAAGTCTGTCATATCCTTTTGGAGTTTGAGTCTGTCTTGTAAAGCATTGGCTATTCCCGCCAGCTTGTCTGCAAATTTGATGGTATCCTCTTTTATTCCTTCATCTAAATAGTTTATGAAGATGTCAAAAATTATCAGGGCTAAGATTGAACCTTGAGGTATCCCATTACATGCATGCCTCCATGTAGACGTACTTCCATTAAGGACTACATGTTGTTGATTTGTTTATTTTAGCGTTATATGTTAATTTTCCTTAAGAACAAAGAAGAATTGATGATGATGAACTAGGTGAAATAAGTTACTTAGTATAGAGGTGGTTTCATATGTAATAGCATGTTTATTTAATAACTGTTTACAAATTTCATTAAATAACTGCTTACAAATTTATAAATAAATATTTCATAAACTATTTTCAAATTTCTAGCCTTTCAGTTTATTTTTTTCTGTTAAGTACAGTAATTACTTCTTGTTAAAATGTTACTTATTATAATTTTGTTTTGTTTACTTACAGTCCAATTACAACCCAGGGATCACAACAAACACAACAGCCGCAGAAACATTATGGCATTACCTCACCAATCAGTTTAGCTTCCCCTAAGGAGAATGACTGTATACTTACCCAGAAGTTAATTGAAACCCTAAAACCCTTTGGTGTCTTTGAAGAAGAGGAAGAACTGCAACGCAGGTGAATACAACTCTTTTTATTTTTCTTGTGTGAGATTTTCTCAGGAAAAATGAAAATTCATAACAGAAGCAACACAGAACTTCCAATTGTCTCAGGCTCCACTTGTTGAAAATTTAAATTTCTGAACATGTCAGGACTGTTTTTATATTTAAAAAGTTTAGTTTTGTCGAATTTTCATTCATAATTTGATTCTTATTCTTGCAGTATAGTTGTTCCTATCACATAGCCATTTTCTGGTCATGTTCATCACACATAGGAGTGAAATGGGAATTATATCTATTGCACAGTTTTTCAGCACAAAATGAACATAAAATATATGCTAAATTGTTAGCAAAATGGGAGTATTTTGTGTATTACCTTTCAAATGTAATGTTATTTAGTAGTCATTTTTTTACCAGTGGAAGTCCTAAAATAGCTAACAATCTAGCAGAAAAAACATCAAATACAGAATAATTTTGATGATAATGATAGTAACAACAAATTATGTAGCTGTAATAATTATGTATTTCATCAACAGAATTCTAATTTTGGGAAAACTAAATAACTTAGTAAAGGAATGGATACGAGAAATCAGTGAAATTAAGGTATGAATGTTATTACTCATTTAAAAATAACAAAGCTTTAAAAGATCACATGTATTATTGTGTAAACTTGTAGGTGATAACTCTATCAGATGGATAAAAGATATCTTGAGAGGAATATTACATATTCATAGTTTTTGTATGAATAAAGCAGAAATAGTAAAAAGTTTCAAGGGGAAAAAATAGACTTTCAGACATTTGTCCCTATAGATTTATTTTTAAAAATGTTTAATTAGTCTATACAAGTCTTATTATCTCCAGTAGACAGAGATTATGGATTCCCTAAAATGAAAGTAACCAAGGGTGATTTGCAATTCTCACTTTGTTACATTTCTCTTTTTTGTTGTGCTTACAGTGCACTATTTCAGCAAGTGGATTTTCAGTATATAAGGAAGCAACTTTTTATAACTTCTACTTAGATACATTAAATGTATAGTTGTTCACGTTGAATTATATTTAGTATTTCAGTATAGTTCTGTTGAGATAGAGAAAGTCATTATAATTGGTAGAATTTTATTATATATAGATGAATTTGTTCCTATATGTCTGAGCAATAAGCTACTAATTGGAGCTCAGATACATGATAACTAGTGTGCTGTCTATAGGATAGCTAGTTTCTGTTCTCTAACTTTCAGTATTGTATTGACTGCATGGTTTACAAAATTGGGGGAAAAACTCAAATCATATTTTTTATTTTTTCAGAATCTTCCTCAATCTGTAATAGAAAACGTTGGAGGGAAAATTTTTACATTTGGCTCATATCGATTAGGCGTACACACGAAAGGTAATTTATCATGGGTGGGTGGGTGAATGGATGGACGGACGAACAGATATGTGTTCAGTTACAAAAAAATAATAATCTGGAAAATGTACACAACTTTCAAAATAATTTTGTTGGAAGTAAAAGTAGCAGAAACTTTCCCACTTGTTGCAGGAAAGGCCCTTTGCTATCTCAGGGAGTGTCATCTTCTAAACTGATCTTGGCTATTAGAGAAAATTGGCCAGAAAATTTTTCAAGGAGCCGCTGTGTGATGTTAGCCCTATATTGTTAACAATTCCTATTTCAATTAAGTCAGCTAAAACTTTTCTGGTCAACTCAAACTTCTGTGATTATCTCTTACAATAAACTATACAGTAGGTATACTTTGGTATTTTTGCTATCAGAGCAATGAAGAATATTGTACCTATTGTAAAGATGCATTCTTCAAAAATCAGCATGGGTATCCTTTCATGTTTTGGTGATAGTTATATACTTTGTAGTCTCTGTGTATTACCAAAACTTAGCTGTTTGGAGTCTGAAAATAAGTAACACGATTTTGGGGAATTTTTCATGTTTTGGAGATTTCTCAAGGATTTTTTATAATCAAAGACATCTCCTATTCCCATCTTTAAAATCTACAAGAAGATCCCTTTTGATGTCAGTGCAGCAATCTGTGATCAGTCCAGAGCTTCAGGAACACTTTTTAACACTTCCAATTCTGACTAGCCCTAATATAAACTGCTAGTTCTGCCCAGTTAATTCTGTGTAAGTGAATTGAACCTAGCATTAAATTGTATAACATTTATAAATTTCATTAATTTAAAAACATACTCTCGTTTAAAATACTATATATTTGGAAAATGAAAAATATATCTCTTATTTTAATTAAATACTACCAATCAATGGGAATGTAGCCTTCTATTTCGGCCGTTTGGTATGCATATTATGAAACATTTACATAAATGTTGAATTAAAAATAACAGTTCTTCAGTAGAAGAAATGAGGTGCAAAATTATAGAGAATCTTAAATTTCATGTTTTGAATTGTTTATCTTAAATTTGAGGGAATTATAAATGTAACTGACAATTAGATTATTCAGGATTATTGTAAATGGCAGAATTGAAAGTATGCATTTGAATTAACAAGAAAAACATGAATATTGTCCAATGTACTTGGATATATTACATTAGAGAATATTGCTTTTGAAAGTAGATGTTACAGCCTTGACATTTTGGCAGTTTATGTGATATTTAACAGTTTATGGTTGCTTGCTTTAGGTGCAGACATTGATGCATTATGTGTGGCGCCAAGGCATGTTGACAGGAGTGATTTTTTCACATCATTTTATGAAAAACTGAAATTACAGGAAGAGGTCAAAGACTTACGGGTATGTAGCTTCTCTTTTAATTTATAAACTTTATAAATCCAAACCAAACAATTCAAAAAGTTGCTTCTGTAGTGCATGATGAAGTAATGCTAATTTTGCAATATCCTCCAATAATGCAGTGCTGTTTCTATTCCAGTTGCTTATTATTTTGTTGCTATTTATTATAGAATTAGAAACAATAGGACTCAAAACCAATCTTATTCATCTTTTTAGTCCTTGATTAGGACCACAGTTGGGATCAGAATTCCCATCACTAAGTGATGCAGTCATAAAGTGTGACATCATGTGATTTCATCACTTAGCAGTGGCAATTCTGATGCTCCCTGTTGCTTTTGTGAAGCTAATTCCACCAATTGTTAGCTAAGGACCCATTCCAATCCAAGCTTTTCTGGGCTTAGTCCCTCTCAGCCCTAAGCCTTGGTAAAGTAAGGGACTGCCTCCAACCACCACCACCGCCCCGGTATCTTTCCTACATATCTGGCCTTTTGGCTGCTCTGAACCCTGCCTTATGTGCGGCAAGCAGTCACAGAACTTCATGGCTCTGGGGTTGTTTGCCACACTTCGATTCAATGGCTTCTTGGTTAATGAAGGCTCTGGGAATGCAAGAAGCTTCTAGCCATAGCACAGTGCAAAAACATTTCTCTCCCTGAAACCTGTCACAATCCAGGCCAGCAGCATGGTGATGCAAAGCCACTACATCTTAGGAAACCCCAGTAACATGGTGCAGATTTGCCATACCCCAAGAACCAAGCAACAAAAAGTCTCTGTGTCTTGGGAAGCCCCAGCTGCTGCAGCTGAGTCTTTTGCTACCCTGTGCTTCAAGAATCTTGCTGCCCTCCACCTCCCCAGCTGCCCTTTTTCATCTTGCACTTGCTGCTGACAGTGCATGCCGTCCCTAGCTCTTCACAAGGAAACCATGTGAGCTCATCAGTTCTCATGAGGAAACAACCACGTGTGATCTTGGGAAGAAAGCCTTGAAGGACCAGGCTAGGCATAATTGGTCAGCAGCCAGAACAGTAAGATGGTAAAAGTCATCTAGGGCGGGGGTTGCCAACCTTTTGGACCTCAGGGACCACCAAACTCATAATTTTAAATTCCGGTGACCTCTAATAAGAATTTTGACTGTCGGTAGCGTGCTGACATTGGTGGAAGAGAGAGAGATCTGATCTAACCTCTCTTCCCCCCCCCCCCCACCCACCCTCACACACACACACACAGGCAGCGGTGGGATTCAAATTTCTTAACAACCGGTTATGTGGGCGTGGCCTAATTTGTGGGTATGGCTTGGTGGTCATGTACTGGCTGGGCATGGCTTGTATGTGAATATTATAAATATTTATATAAATAATGAATTTTTGTATATATATATAAAAAAGAGATCAACTTTTACCCAAAAATCAGGCAATGCAGGCAGATTGAGTTGCTCACAGAATCACAGATTCATTCAGAGATCTATCTTTCTGCCATTGGCTAGCTGAGTCTGTCACATAAAATTTGCTTGCAAGCAAACTCACAAAATTAACTTACAACACACCATGTATGTAAATATTGAATTTTTATTAAAAAAGAGCAACCTTTACCCAAAATCAGGCAGAGCAAGGCAGTCAGATTGAGTTGCTCACAGAATCACAGATTCACTTAGAGATCAATAATTCTGCCATCGGCTACCTGCACTGAATAATAGAAGCTTCAGTCTTAAGGAAGGTTCGGCTCTGCTTAAAAGCAGAGCTGAAGATCTAAAGATTAGCTAGAAAGCAAGAAATCCAACCATTTCCTGCTTTCTAGCTAATCTAAATCTCTCAGCACAGCAGAACAGCTGATGGTCAGGAAAAAGAAAAATAGCAACTTAGCAAGCAAGCTTGCTAGGTAAGGAGTGAGTGGGAGGGGAGGGTTCCCACGGGCCATGTGGGCAGCGCAGCCTTATGTTCCCATGCAGCCTGGATTAATTGGTGGGTGATCTGGGGGTGACATTTCTCTGCAGACTACTAAAATTTTCTCACGGACCACCCGTGGACTGCGGACTACTGGTTTGCGACCACTGATCTAGGGCATCAGGAGCCACAGAGTGCAGGGGACCAAAAGAGTATAGATGAGAAAGAGATAGGCAGAAGGAGGAGAGTTGAAGCACCACTGTGGTCCTAAAGGTGGACAGGTATTCAAATTTTGAACATGTGAAAGTACTGCAATAGTCATAACTTTGGAGATCATTCAGTCCCTTTAGCAGTTCGATAAGTTGAAATGGTAACTGAACAAAGGATTGTAAGTCTAGGACAATCTGTAGCTTTGTTTCTGCGTAGAATGAATAGTTCTCATTGCAAAATGCTTATTTTTCAGGCTGTTGAAGAAGCATTTGTCCCTGTTATTAAATTGTGTTTTGATGGAATAGAGGTAAGATGAAATCTTTTTTCTTATATGTTACACACCTGCTCTTTAGAAAAGAATAAAGTCACACTTGGCTGTTTTCAAAGGAGTCCACAATTCTTCCCAGTTTAGAGGAATCATTGTATTAGAAGACAAGACCTAGGTCTCAAGGGACCAGAACATTCCACTGTTATAGATCTCACAGTAGGCCCATTGATGGGAGAGGTGTTACTAGTAGCTTATCATCCCCAATCCTTTTGTTTGTTTGTTTTCTAAGACCTTTAACAAAGCCTTCAAGACAGAATGAGGGTCCTTAACCTTCAATGGTACATACTGTCACAAGAAGCTTTAGTTTTTTGTAAGACTCCCATGGATAGAGCTTCTGTAAGGCAGAGTACATTGTGGCTTCAGTTATAAGAATCTATCTGTCCGTCCATCTAGCCATCCAATTTATATGGCTGGTCATCAGTCCAAGAAACTCTGGACGGTAAAGAAACAAAACAGAGAATTATATTAAAACAACGCCAATTAAAACTGCATCAAGATTCATTAAAAACAAAGTATTAGATATATACACTCATACCAAAACTCCTAAACTAACATCTCAGTTCCAAATGTCCAGATTTTTATGGCCTTGCAAAAGGCTAATAGAGTAGGGTGTGTCTGTATTTGGAGAGGGGAGCTGTTCCTATGTGATAAAGAAGGCACACTTCCTTGGACTTGCTAGATGACATTGTTTTTTCACTAGTACCTAGAACATGCCAATTCTTCTAGATCTGAAGGGATTAGCAGAAGCTACTGCAGAGAAGTCGTTTTTTAAATAACCTGGTCTCATACTATGTAGTGCTCTAAAAGCAACAAGCAATACCAAACCTCTCAAAATGTTCAGATAGTCAGAATTACACACCTTAATATGAGATAAACTCATTTGATAGGTAATCTGTTTATTAAATAAACAGATTTCCTGAAGTAGTAAGGGATGAAATTTCATTCACTATTCTTCATGCATAATTTTACTTGCAATCGACATATAAAATAAACTGCAAAGCTTCTTGAACTTTACCTTGCGATTATGATATTTGAATGCACCATTCAGAGGACATGAGAGAAGAAAGCAGTGTCGCAAGATTGATTTGATACAGAAAAGATAGTGAGTAAAGAACAGAGAAAGATAGAAAACTGCCAGCAGCTGCCTCTCAGAGGCCCAATCTGAACATGCTTGGTCAACAGTGGGAGCAAGAAGACCGTAAAGGTCAACCAGAATGTTGGGGGTTGCAGAGTGCAGGAACACAAAAGGGCGCATTGGGCAGGTGGGGGAATTGCAGTATCCCTGCAACCATAAATGCAGGCAGGCTGCTAAGTGGCCAAATTTTTTATCATGTGGCCATGGTAATATTGCAACAGCTGTAACTTCAGGCACTAGTTGTAACTCTTTTAGTGCTACTATAACTTCAAACAGTCACTAAATAAATGGTTGTTAGTTGAGGACTCCCTATATATTCAATAAGGCTGTTGTAAGACTGATTGCCAAGACCCCAGATTGTAATCACATGATCACAAGGGCACTGCAATGGCTATAACTTGAAGCAAATTTTGAGGGTCATTGAATGAATAGTACTTAAGCGAGGATTACATCTATCAGGTTTTATTAGGAAATAATGAAAATATCTTCTGTTTAGATTTCTACCTCATACAAAACTGCAGAATCCATTATGAAAATTACTGGTTATTCTGGTTGAGAGAACCTTGTAATAAAATTACATTAGAATGCCTCTTAAAACTGTAGCTTTGTAATATTTTGTCAGCAAATGGGATAATATGATTGAGAGCTTATTCTATTTTATTTATTTTTGTTTAGATTGATATCTTGTTTGCCAGGTTAGCACTGCAAACTATTCCTGAAGACCTAGACCTTCGAGATGATAGTCTACTTAAAAATTTAGACATTAGATGCATACGAAGTCTTAATGGTAAGTTTATTTTAACCAGATTTGTGTAATCAAAGCAAAAGTTGAACCTTAGTTTTTAAGAAAGTGAGTGACTTTTCATAATGATTTCTGCTTTGAATTGCATAAAAGTTTTTCACAATTCATTCTTTATCCAAATTGGACATTAACTTGCTTCTCATTCCTCGAGTTACCTTAAATATAAAACAGTTGTGTAACCTGTGGTAAAAAAGCCATGTGGCAGAGGATTTACAAAGTCGGGACTTAAGTCATTTATGGCAAATTGAAAAAAAGGTTTTTTTAGATGACATGGCTTGGGATATGAAAGTGGTAAACAATCCTTTGAAGAGTAGCAGCTCTCTGCTGGAATGTTGGCTTATTATTTAGCTTGCACAATAATGCATCTTTGTCTTATCTGTTAAGAAGTAGTACATTTTGGAGAAATGACTTCTGGGAAATAGGTTTCTTGTTCCAACTACACCTCTGTGTATTATGACTAGTACTTTTATTTAGGCTTTATTTATCATAATTTTTGCCTGCCCGATAACAAAATTACTTGAGCTTGTGTTTTAATGGTTTCCATCTGAACTTAAAGAATTTCAAACTTGAGATTGAATATCAGTTTATGTATTATTTTGCCGATATGTGCGTTAGATTACAAATATAAAATCTCACAGCTAGATATTAGAGTTGAGTTATCTTTTGACTAAATTTCCAAGTATTTGGAATTAAAATAAGATTATGATGGGGTTGGTGTTTTGTTTTGTTTTTTTGCTTCTGTGTTTCAGGTTGCAGAGTAACTGATGAAATTCTCCATCTAGTACCAAACATTGACAATTTCAGGTTAACACTGAGAGCTATCAAACTGTGGGCCAAACGTAAGTGGAGTCTTATGAAACTAGATTTTTAAAAAGGATACTGTGCTTTGAATGAAAGTAACTAAACTAATCTGTCTCTTTTCCCTTCTAAACAACAGGGCACAACATCTATTCCAATATACTAGGTTTCCTTGGTGGAGTTTCCTGGGCTATGCTAGTAGCAAGAACTTGCCAGCTTTATCCAAATGCAATAGCATCAACTCTTGTACATAAATTTTTCTTGGTATTTTCTAAATGGTATGTCTCTTTAGATTACACTAAAATAAAAATTATTATAGACCCTGAATTTTAGTGTTGTTTCTATGGCATTTTTTCAGATGGTGTCAGGTTAAGAATTTCACTTAAAGGAGCATTTATTCTCCCAAGAGATTGCAAGACACTGGGGCATAGATTTAACAGTTGCTAAACTTTATTTTATAACTGTCAGTATAGAGCTATTTACATTATTTAAACTAAACAGAACATGGCCTTTGGTAGCCTAGGAGCTCCTGGCTTATAATGTCATCCATTTAGTTTTAACTTATTAGAGGGTACACAAACATATGTAGCCTAAATAGTTTGAATGTAGTGGTATTAAGACCCTTAAAGAAGGATAGTTAGTCCACAATGACCATGCATGATGTAATTTCCATGCTACATATTTCATGGAATAATTAAGATGCATAATGGTGGTCTGAACGCTTTTTAAGCCTTTCCCTCAAAGATTTTTTTGCAGGTGGGTGAGACTGAAATAATTCCAGGTACCACTAGGGAACAATTTCATTATTTTTTCATAAAAAGAATGCTCTATGATAAAAAAAAACATAATCACTGTCTTCATGGTCATTCTTAATGTTGGGTTTAATTTTTATAATATTATTTGAACTGGAATGACCAATAATACCTGTATAGGTCAGAATTAAACGTAAAACATTGTGGTACTTTACACATATGCACCATTGCCTTATGCTGGAAACTTTATAAATATTGAGTAAGATAGATAGAATGGTGTGGATAAAATATGTGGTTTTTCAAATTTGAGTTGAAATTTGTTTCTCAGAAGAAACACTTTTTGACTGGATAGAATAATAGAATTATTAAGGTTAGTTAACTCATTAAAACATAATAATATATTGGATAATTTACATATTAAATTCATTTTGAAATGATCAATGCACTCTTCTGTGAGGATACAACTAACAGACAAATGCTGTGTTCATTTGCCAAGTAATGTAAAATGTTCGTACCATTCATACTCTTTGCTGATGGCAATTCTTATCCATTCGGGCATGAGATATGGATTATAAAGGTTAAAATAATCTCCATAAACAGATAGCATAACTATATACCCCACACAGGAGCCCTTTAAATCTGAAGATTAATTGGGAGGGAGTGATTTATATAAAATAGCATTTGCTGATTCTGCGGCCTGATAATTTTTTTAGTTGAAAGAACATTCCTTAATCAATAAAAGTAGAGAGATTTCTTTTGAAAAAAGCTTCAGCTAATACTGCATCTGTATAAAATAAAAGCTCACATTCAAACATGCTTGTTTGCTTTTTAATAAGTGCTTTTCTTACTCAGTGCTACAATCTCTCTAAACAGGGAATGGCCAAATCCAGTGCTATTGAAACAGCCAGAAGAATGCAATCTTAATTTGCCTGTATGGGACCCAAGGGTTAGTGTATTATTTTTTCCCCATATAAGTTCAAACTGTAAAGTAAAGCAAAGTGATGAAACCCCATAGAACCTATTCAATACAAATTCAAATATTAAGTAGTTTTTCAGAACTTTCTGCTCTTTGTAACATATAGATTATGGTTACTTTTGTCCTGGATTACACTTCAAGTCTACTATAAAGTCTGCCCTCAATTGGTAAAAATTCACCAGTGATGAGCCTTAAAATGTAACTGTGCTTCAGGTTTAAAGTTACATCCATTCATTCACCGTATAATATGAGAATTAAGTGTTCATGACCAATAATTTTATTAGAAATAATGGTTCTATGAGGGCTCAGTATTGTACACATATGTCATACATGCCTGCTAATGGGCAGTTGGTTACAGTACCTTTTTTTTCCTGTGGATGATTGTGAGCATGGTTTTCTACTCCTCAATTACTCCATTAGAAAACTCAGTAACTTTCATGGGATTCCCAGTGATTTTTTCTAAACTCAGTCCTAACCAGCTCCACATCCCCTTAGTTCAGCAGTGCTGTAGGCTGATGTACTTCTGGACAATTTATTGGGTTTCTGTATGGCTTACATAAGAGGTTAAAAAGAATAGAATATTTTTTTCTCCCTATTGTATGTGGCTATCTCATTTGAATTTGGGGCTTGCTGAAATCCCAGCTGGATTTAAGACCTATGTCTACAGAGCACATGGAATCGGAGCTCGTTTGGTTCACCAAAACAAGCAAAATGGGTGTATGTGAAGACTGTACAGTTTTTGTTTACGATAAATAGTTTACTTTAATAAAAGCCCTCATTAAATGTTATGTTATGCTTACCATTCCTATTGCCTTGTTACCTTTTGGCACAATAACAATGTATACTCTAATAAGTAAAACAAAATGTAAGGAAATAATAGGGTTTCAAGTCTAAAAATGAAACTAAAAATATTGAAATGCATTTGCTATTCCTTCATCAAACAAACTTCTAAATAAAAAATACATTAAAAACATATGATCCTGTGGGTGCTTAGTCTTTTTTTGTTTGTTTTTTTAAAAAAAATGAAATTGGCCTTTTTCTTAATTTATACTACAATAAAATTTGGACCACATATTACAGAGCAGATCCAAGTAGTAATGTGCCATCAGGTTCATCAATATTGTACTGCCTGGATTCAAACCAGTTAATTCAACATCCCTCAGTATTATTGAAGTAGTGCTTCAGTTTTATGACCATAATAATATAGCAGGTTTTTTTTTCAATTGCTAAAAGCAAAATACGGTTTGTTGGCCATTTTTTATGTTTGAAATGGTTTAACCATTTAATATGATTCACAGTTACTAGTTCTTACCAGAATAATCATTTTGAAGTTTTTTTCAATGGACAGATCCAAAATTTTTTACTTGAATGTGATTGAAGAAAACTGATTGGCTGTTGTTATGTATAGGTAAATCCCAGTGATAGGTACCATCTTATGCCTATAATTACACCAGCATATCCCCAGCAGAACTCTACCTACAATGTATCTGTTTCTACACGTATGGTCATGGTTGAAGAATTTAAGCAAGGTAAGAAATTCTGAAGATCTATTCCTGAAAGTTTTTAATTCTGCCCTACTTCATATATGCTGTAAATGGATAACAGAGCCAAGCACTTAATGAATAGTAGTAAGTTATGAGTTTATGGATTTCCCAAATACTAAAACATAAGAAGAATATTTCCTAAATGGAAAGTAATTGAGTACAGTATTTTATCCAGTTCTTTCTAAAATATTCCAGGAGCTCCTACCAACAGCTGGTATGTTTTCAGATATACCGTTGTAGTAATTAAATACCACAACATATAGCCTAAGAACTTTCAAGTGTGAACTAGAAAAGTTGATAAAGATTTAATAGCAGCAAATCTTTCAGTTAATTATTTTAGCCGTAGTACAATTTGGTTTCTAAATACCTGATTATATACAACTCCTACCCAGCTTAATGACATGAAAACATAATTACACCAAATTTGATTCCTAGATTTTCTGATTTTCAAAAGCTTGAGTAACAAAGCAAATAAAGTTTTTGTTGAAATCTTGCACAGCAAACTGAGTACTAACAAGCATTACAGAGTTCTGATATTTTGTTGATAAGTTTGATTAATAAACCCCCTTATTATGAAGATATTTAATTGTAATATTAGTCTTAGCCCTTGTAATTTGCAAAGTATGTTCAAACAGATACAATGTGTAAAAGGCTGAATATGTGTTTTTGTGATTCAGGTCTTGCTATCACAGATGAAATTTTGCTGAGTAAGGCAGAGTGGTCCAAACTTTTTGAAGCTCCAAACTTCTTTCAAAAATACAAGTATGTATTTTATGGTATGAAAGATGCTTTTTAAGTATATTGATCTCTTAACATTCTTATGCTTAGTGCTATGATTTCAACTGGTCAATTGACTAGCATTGCTGTAATGGGCAAATGCTGAATTGATCACACACTGTTGATTAAATTACATTTATCCTAGGAGAAATAGTTGATTTTATTATTTCAACTGAGTATGAAATATATATGTAAGTTCTAATAATTAGCAAATCATCTCTATAATTTTTTCTTGGGATCTTTGGGGCTTTGCAAATAAATTATTAGAAATTGAATTAGTATAATGGAAAATAGTTGGATTAATTGAATAGTCAGGAGTTCTGATGTTACAATGATTAGAATGCAGTATTGTAAACTGTAAAACTGGGTTTGAGTAAAACACATATTGTACATTCCCAAGAATGTTTTAATAAAGGTTGATTCCCCAGATCTAAAACGCTTATATAGTTATAACGGTACTATTCTTACTGAAACCACATATTATTTTAGTGAAGGTACTTTCTGTATATGGAATTTACTGTACAATGTGTCTTCTTAACAGTAACTGCAACGATAACTAGAGGATACTATGTTAAAAGATCCAGTTCTAAATATGGAAAGGTGCAAGTTTAATAAGTACAGATTGATTAATATTTAACGGCAATAATGATCCAATATTTTGTTTTCTGTATTCTGCCACAAAAAACTTAGAACTTAATTATACTTCATAACAAAATAAATTAAAGCAAAATATCAGAGAATAGCATCTATCCCTCAGATACAAATAATCTCATGCCAACAAAATGCTGAAAAAAGCACAAGTTTAGGATACAATAAATTGTTAAAAAGTTTTAATTTCATTTGAAATAGCTTGAAAGCTCAGTTTTCTATTGATAACAAATCACAGATTATAACTTAAAATTTATAACAATTGTAAAACAATTAAAACTAAACATCTACAAAGTAGGATTATTTTGGACTAACTTTAAGAATGAATTTACTGTATGCATTTTGCTGGAAAAGAATTTTGTACAAATCCTAACATTTGTGTGGGAAAGTCCATTGTAATATTATTTGCAGTCCATCAAAAGCAAATGATGCTTCTAGTTTTATTTTACCTAGTAGTAATAATAAAGATTATTATTAAATTAATATAATATAATATAATAAAATGGGGACATGACTTTGCAACTAACAACAACAAATAATAAAGAGCAAAGTTTGGAGATGACAGGTAGCAGATTCCATTCTACGTTGTTCATTCCATATATCAGTGGCCCTCAACCTTTTTTGTTCCACGGCCCGGTACCGGCATCACAAAATGATCCACGGCCCGGTACCGGCATCAGCACGCATGACAAGGCAAGGGGAGCCGAGCGACCGGCCAGCCAGCCGTCCCCCGCTTCTCCCCGCCACCTTCAACTCCTCCTTTGTACCTTTGTCGATGGGCTTCGCTTCGGGACGGTCGCTCGGCTCGCCTTGCCTTGGGTGCTGAAAGAAGCCTTGCGCCTTAGTTTCATTCGAAGCCCCCCCCCCTCTTCGATGAAACTAAGGCGCGAGGATTCCTTCAGGACCCAAACGCCGCTTTCCAACCGGAAAAGCTCACCCGGAAGCACTTTCTCGTCAAACAAGATGGCGGTGCCCAGCAAACCGGCGGCCCGGTAGGAAATGTTCCACGAACCGGTACCAGTCCACGGACCGGTAGTTGGGACCCCTGCCATATATCACTCACTACAATTTTCTAAGTCTGTTCTGGAAGTCAGAAATGCTTTGACTGCATTTGTTGTTTATTTTTTTGTACCTGTAGTGCTCTTAACCAAATTTCTGTGTGCTGTACTCCTTTGGTGTTTAGTCATACAGTACTGGAAAATGACTATGGAAAGTGACAACACATGACTATGGAAAATGACAACACTGGCTCCCCCACTCAAGAAACAGAGATGAGCACCACACCCTAGAGTCAGACACGACTGGACAGGGAAACCTTTACTTTTATGTGTGTGTGTGCACTCACCTACTATAGATATGCACACCAAGAAATGGTTAACTTACAATATGTTAAAACAATCACATTTATCACAGAACTTCCAACAGACAGACCAAAAGGTGCCCACAAACTAATTCACTTCAACAGAGGCAGATAATTGCTGTGAACTTTTCTTGGCACAATTGCTGTTTTTGTTTTCTGAAGCAGTTCTGCATATTCATCAAAACACATAGTGGGTTCTGGATTGAGGCCATTATATTTAGCAGTGGGGTTTTTTTTGTGGGGGGTAGAAGTGCAAATGGTTTGCTGAGTTCATAAATGTAAAACGTTTCAGAATTACCTTGAATATATTCCATGCTATCAGTATAGATGTGGGAAGATGGTTTAGAAGTCATTTTCAGAATAATGGGCTACTAGAATACTAACAGTCTTTTTCAACTAACGATAAATTTAGTTCTAGTAAAGTTTTTTAATACATAATCTGAATCTCATTTTATTTCAACTTGTAGGACTGTGTTTTGATTTTGTTAATATTGTTTTGACTTGATAACATTAACCACTATAAGTATCTGTGCAGATTTTTAAGATTAAAATATTTACAGCAGATACCGGGTTAACTGGAGACAACATTAATATATGAGATACAATAAATGTTGAAAAATAGGATACAAATCAAATTTTCAAAAGAAATATAATTTTTTTATTTTCAAAGGCATTATATTGTACTTCTAGCAAGTGCACCAACAGAAAAACAACGATTAGAATGGTGAGTAAAATTCTTCATAATGCCATCTTTTAGCATTTGATTATGATCCTTATGTGATTATGGGCAGATAATTTGGTCTGAGCAGAACACTGTAAATGACTATGCTACATATAACATGGTTACCCACATCTCTGATTTACTTTTCCTCCTATTGGGGAGTGAATGATCGGTAAAGGTGAAACTTGGAAACAACAAAATTCTTTATTTTTTGGCTGATAAGCACACATTCTAAAAATGTGTTATGCAAAACTGGGTAAATCTGGGGAATCATTGATAACTATCTTTACTTCTGTTTTCACTAATCGGAGTTACTAAAACTAAGTACAACAAGTGGGATTATATTCATTTTCAATCCTTATCCCCACTTTATTCAGGCTGCCGACAGCAAATTTGCTCAGTTAAAACTTACAACAGAAAATACTTAATTAAAAAGGAAAACAAGGAAAAAATCCATGTAAAACCAGAGCACGATACTCATTTTTGTGGAATCTTGATGCTCTCTGAATTTCTTGTTTGCAGACAACTTTCATTACTTGACTAGCTAACATTAATGCTAATGAAGCTTGCTCTGCCAGTATTGGTGGGGGTGGCTTACTGCTTGGTAGTTCTTTGATTGGGAGTGGGCTATTGTTTTCTGCTTGATTGGAGTTTGTCTGGTGTTTATTCCTGCTTATCTGGGTTTTGGCTGTTGAGAAAATATATTTTTATTTTTCTATTTCCTTCTTAGCTTTTTTACTGTCTCTTTGAATGGTTGTATAAAGGTAGTTAGGCTGATTTGTCTGAATGGCAGGCTTCACACAACTTATTCTTATCAACTTATTCTAATCAACATTATTTCCCCCTGTTTGATAAGGCTCTAAATCAACTTTAAAAAACTAGCATTACCAGATAATGCCTCATTCAGAGTTTGATAGCTTCTTAAGCAAATAATTTGTTTGACTACTAACCTGACTACATGTCACAATCATATTGAGGCAAATTCACGAAAACAATCACTGTTCCATAAGTATGCATAACTTTTCTTCTTTGATTATTGTATTCATTTACTTCCTAAAACCTGAATGCTACTCATTTCTAAATATGACCTCCTTACAAATGATAGAAAAATAAAATGAAAAGATTCAAAATAAAATTTGTTCCAGTGGCTAAGGTATCAGGCTAAAAATCAAGAGATTGTGAGTTCAAGTTTTATCTTGACCATGAAAGTCAGCTAGCTGACCTTAGGTAGGCAGTCACTCTCAGCCCAACTCATCAAACTGGGTTATTAATGTGGGGGAAGTAGAATGAGGAAAGTATTGGATATATTCATTACCTTGTTATTTGTAAAAATAATAAAGGTGGGATATAAATAAATCAAACTTAAAATTCCAAACAACCAACTTCCTACCTACAGTATTAACACACTGAGAACCACAGCCCTAGCCACAAAGATTACAATATTATTAGTCTCCCAAAACTTCTGAAACAGCTAGTCCTGTAAATAACATATTTTTCCCATGCAGAATTAAGATATTCAGCAAGAGGTTCTAGTGAGGAAAAAAACTAGAATCTTTATCTTGCCTGTGGTAGAATAAATCTTTAACTGATGATAGGGAGATTAGCGTGGAAAATTAGATACCATAAACCCAAATCAGCATTTTCTAAAAATTATGAATTTGTGAAATAGATTATGGATAGCTCTTTTATGCACTGGATTCTCTTGTTAAGGCTATTTTTGCTTATCTTCCACAACTCTACCTTGCCACCCATGCATTTATGGAAGGTTCTGCAGTCCTGAGAAATAGTGGATGAAGGGGAATATTATCACTGGCAGAAATATTCTGTGAAACTTCTTTCACAAGCAATTATACTTTTAACTTATTCCAGTTGACTAACTACTTGTATTGTTCAATATTGCCTGTTATCTTTTAGGGTTGGCTTAGTAGAGTCAAAAATCCGTATCTTGGTTGGAAGCTTGGAGAAGAATGAATTCATTACACTGGCTCATGTAAATCCTCAGTCATTTCCAGCACCCAAAGAAAATCCTGACAAGTAAGGCACTTAAAAACTTAATAAAACGACTGGAAGAAAAAAAACAGTTTTTCCTATTAACTTTGTCAGAAGGTTGACAGTTTAATTTAGGTCATGATTTGGAAGAAAATCAGATTCTTGTTCTCCACAGGAAATGTAGGACAATAGAGAAATTGAAAGAAAAAGATTAAAATTGGGATAATATATGCAGATGCAGTTAAGATTTAAAATACCTTTATTGTACTACAAAAGCTGGAAGTGGATCCGGAGGTGTGCTTGCAAAAAAAAATTCTAGCAGTTGTCTTCTTTATTCTATGAACAAGAGTGTAAGAGAGGTAACAGAAGATACCGTATGCTGATGTTCACAAAATCATATCTAAAATTTTGCCTTGCAGTTATACATTTTGAGATATTCTCCCATGAGCTGTTCAGAGCATCCAGTGATGGGAGGTGCTTCAGTCCCTTCTAGGAAGGCTGGGCTTAAACTTGAGGACACTCCTCCTCCTCCACGAGACTCCTCCTTAGCGTCCCCAGTTTTAGCTCAGCCTTTCTTCAGACAGGTTGTGTTATTGTTTCCCTGGTCGGAACAGAACACTGGCGATTTAGCTGATTTATTTCTCAGGTCAGGTAATACCATATTTTCTGTCACCAACCACCCCCCTGGGAACCTCCAAAAGTCATTTTTGTTTTGTTTTTACGTTCCAGCCTCCTGAGGCTAAAGCCTCATAAACAGAGAGGGTTATCTTTCCAATCTGCCCTGAGGCTAAAAGCCTCTCCTTTCAGAGACATGCTGCCTTAAACTTCTAAACAAAAAGGCTTATCTCTCCGATCTCTCAGCCGGAGTTCAAGCAGCTCAAGCCCCTTCGAGGCTTGAAGCTTCCATTTAAAAGTGCAGCCTTTCCCCCTTTTTATTATGAGGCTTTCACCGCAGAACACCTCAGGGCAGGGAATTAGCCCCCGCGCCTTCCTGCGGAGTGGTTTTGCTTTCAGCAGGCCGGGCTGTGATAGCTGCTTTCGTTTTCATTCTGCCACGAGGCAGCCAGCATTTTAAAGGCTGAGTATTGTTACTGTCTGTGAGGAAAGTTTTCCAACAAGGTTTCTTTTCTTGAGGACCTGGAAAGGAGGAGTCCCTGCCTCCAGTCCACTGGATGATAGAGGACTTGAACTGCTGGATTCCACAGGCAATGAGTGCAGCTAAACTGATCTAATTATCAGTTACAGACCTCTGTGATCTCATATGGGTGCCAGGTCTGGAGTGGGGTGTTCTGGTCTCCACATTTAATATTACAAGTACTTTATTCAAAAATTGACTTGATTGACTTAAATTCTACAAATCTTTAAGTTATTAAAATCTAGATAAATAGATAACAAAGCAAAACAGAACAAGGAGACAACATTTGCTAAAGGCATTGGGGAACTATTTATTCCAGGATCCCCTGCCCCTTAAGGGAGCAGGCCCCTAGGTGTTCCAGCCACCTAATTTCATAGCCTCTTTCCATTGCTATCAAAGGCATTACCATGGCCAGCAGCTACAACTCCAGATCTAGACTAAGTGCTAAAAATAGAGATAAGTCCATGGAGCCCAAAAAGACCTTTAAGGCAGCAGAGAAAGATGCACGCAGATGCCATCAGGCATTAGAAAAACGTACACAAGCAGCTGCACAGCCCACCTCTTTACCACTCATCATACCCTCTACCTCACAGACCCAGAATCCTCCAACCGCCCCTCTGGATTTATCCAGAAGGAGCAGCATATTGATACAATTTCCCCAGGAGGCTCTTTCTAACATTCTTTCCCCAAGGAGGGCTCCAGAGGCAACATTCACGCCAACTGCTGCTGGCCTCAGACAAGAGGAGGAACTTCCGGAGGAAATCCCTGCCAACATGCGGGCGTGGATGGAGCTAGCTATCCAGAAGGGCATAGCAGCAGGCATCCAACAGGCTATTCAGGCAGGACGAACACCCTCAGCTTCGGGTTGCAGATCTCTTTCTGAACGTTCTCTGGGCATCACGGATCCACATCTTCATCAGGTCCCCCCCCCCTCCCCCAGAACTATCGTTGCCCATTGTCAGAGACCCTCAGTACACACAGGATATGGGAGATCAAGGGGATCCAATGGATCAAATGGAGGAAGGGTTGGTATACACCGTTGACCAGGTATTGTCAGAGGTGGATCCGCTAGAAAGGGGAATGTCTGATGATGAAGGCCTCTCACATGACCTCTCCGTATTTACAGGATTATTCCGCCCACAATTATTTAAATCCCTGCTATTTAAGGCCAAGAACACCGCACGACTGGGTAACATGGGTACCCCTCCCCCACCAAATACTCCAGGGGAAGCAGAGGATCTCATATTCTCTCAACCAGTCACTGAGGCAGAGGTTATCCCTATGTCACACATGTTTTCCAATTTAGTACAAAAACAATGGGCTGCAGCAGCCTCATATCCCGATCCCACAGGACACGATAAAAAATACTATAATTTGGCACCCGAGTTCTCTAAATTTCTAAACACTCCAGAAGTAGATGAGCCTATCATTGTGCTTGCATCTTCCTCAGACATCCCAAGTGAAGCTGAAGAGGCTCTCAAGCCTGAGGAAAAGAGGGCAGAACTAGCCCTCTGCAGGGCACACGTCTCGGATGCATGGGCCATCAGAACGGCTACAGCTGCCTCCTTTTTCACCAGATCATCTCTAAGATGGCTCCACCACCTGAGGGATGCCATTCCAGCCTCAAACATTAGGGCACATCAAGATGTGGCTAAATTAATCGCTGCTGCAGAGTTTTCAGCAGATGCTACCTTCAATGTAGTTAAATTTTCCTTGAGGGCCATTGCTTCCCAAATTACGGCTAGAAGGTTACTTTGGCTCAGGCATTGGCAGGCAGATGGCAAGCACAAGTGGCGACTTGTCTCAGCTCCCATCTCGGAGAACAAACTATTTGGCAGTGCGCTTGAACCCCTCCTAATTGAAACCAGAACCAAAAAGAAAATTCTTCCCTCTCTTTTTCGTCGATCAGAGTCCAGATCACCACAGCCCTTTTGTAGGGGTTCCTTTCGCCCCTTCTACCAACCCTACTATCCAAGATTTCAAAGACAGCCTGGATTCAGACAACAGACAGATAGAATTGAACCTGGGGACAGATATAGAAGGGGACTCCATCCTAGGAGACAATTTCGAGGTACAGGATCTAGGCCCTTCCGCAGGTCCAAGTAACGACCACAATGAGATTCCCATAGGCGGTCGCCTAAAAAGGTTTGCCGACCAATGGGACTCCTCTACCACTGACACATGGGTCAGGAACAGTACGATTTGGTCTGGCACTGGAGTTCAGCTCCACCCCACCCACCCACCCCCCAATGTTTTTATGAAGTCCCCAATTTCCAGGCACGCAGAAAAAAGGTTTCTCATGGACACAGCCACAGCACATCTACTCGAGATCCGGGCCATACAACCCGTCCCTTCTAATCAAAAAGGTCTTGGTTTTTATTCACACCTCTTCGTGGTCCCTAAAAGTTCAGGGGGGTGGAGGGCAATCCTGGACCTAAAACGTCTAAACCAATATTTAGTTTACCGAAAATTTAAAATGACCACTCTCCAATCCACCTTACTCAGCATCAGAAAAGACGATGTCCTTACCTCCATAGATCTCACGGAAGCTTACTTACATATCCCAATTAGGCCCTCACATTTCAAATTCCTTCGTTTCTGTTACAACAACGTTCATTACAAATATATTGCTCTCCCAATTGACCTAGCTTCAGCTCCCAGAACTTTTACAAAGGTCTTGGCTGCCTTGGCAGCATCACTCAGAGATAGGTCCATCTGACTTCAATGCTACTTGGATGACATTCTTATTCTGGCATCTTCCATCAATCAAGCAAATTCAAACACTCAAACTACACTTGTAACCCTACAACATGGGTTCTCAATCAATTGGTCAAAAAGTCATTTAACACCCTCTACTAGACTCATTCACCTTGGCACCATTATTGACACCCTGGAAGGCAAAGTTTTCCTCTCCCCTGACAGACGAGAAAGCATTAGAGATTTGGCTCAACAGATCAGAACTCTTAGGAAAGTACAACTATGTCTCCTTTCTAAATTGCTCGGAAAAAAGATTTCTTGTATTTCTATTATCCCTTGGGCCCGGTTCCATGCAAGAACCCTGCAATGGTTCCTGTTGCCATACCAATGTGCTGGGAGAGACGACGGCAGGACTTGCGTAAAAGTTCCATCAACCGTTCTCAGGTCTCTGCGATGGTGGACATAGCCCGAAATCAACAAGGGATGCCTTTTCAAGGATCCACAAGATCCAGAAGTTGCTGGAAGAAAAAGCGGACCTGTTATTAGTGGCTCCTTATTGGCCAAGGCGAGCATGGTTCACGGACCTGAAGGACCTCTTGACGGTACCACCGTGGAGGATCCCATCATCGGTCATATCACTGTCTCAAGGCCCAGTGCTACACCCGGACCCCCAATGGCTAAACTTTACCGTATGGAAGTTGAATAGCGACGTCTGAGAGATGAACACCTTTCTACTCAAGTTATTCACACTATTCAGTCGGCTCAACGTCCCTCAACGAACCAAATCTATGAGGCCATCTCATCTAGCTTCTGCCATTGGTGTCAGAAGGTTCAGATCGACCCCACTTCCCCATCAGTAGCGCAGTTATTAGAATTTTTGCAGGAGGGCCTAAACAAAGGCTTATCACCCAATACTCTGCAGAGACAGGTGGCAGCCCTGGCTTTGGTCATATCTTGGGATGATTTTACCTCCATATCTCATCACCCTCACATTCGCAGTTTTCTGCGCAGTGCTAAGTACTTGAGGCCCCCCGTAGTGCACTGATACCCAACGGGACTTAAATAAGGTACTATTGGCCCTTACTACAGGTCCCTTCGAGCCACTAAGGACCACGACCCTTCGATTTCTAACCTACAAAGTAGTTTTCCTGATAGCAATTACATCTGCCCGAAGAATCTCCGAACTAGCTGCATTATCGGTGCGCAAAGATCTCTGCATTATCCATTCAGATAGAGTAGTTCTCAGACCAGATCCCTCCTTTATTCCAAAAGTTAATTCGGCATTCCATAGAGCTCAAGAGCTGGTGCTCCCAAATTTTTGCTCACGTCCATCACACAGGCTCAAACACCAATGGCACTGCTTGGACGTAAGAAGAGCCTTACGCATCTACATAGAGCGCACGGCGCCCTCCAGAAAGACAGAAGCCCTCTTCGTGTCCTTTCAGCCTAACACCCTGGGGCGCAAGGTTTCACTCTCTACCATAGGTGGATGGCTAAGAGCCACCATCGCTAAGTCGTATGACTCTCACTTGATTCCAGTGCCCCAAGGCATTACCACTCACTCCACCAGGAGTGCAGCCACTACAGCAGCATGGGCGACCCAAGCTACAATAGAGGAGATTTGCCGAGCTGCAACCTGGGCTTTTCCATCTCCATTTATTAGAAATTTTAAAATTGCCGTCTTTGCTTCTGCTGAGGCTTCATTTGGTAGGAGAGTTTTGCAGCAAGTTATTTCAGAGACAGGTCTGCAACCCAGATGGAGTCCCGCCCTTAGGACAGTGCCAAGCTTTGGTATGTCCCATCACTGGATGTTCTGAACAGCTCATGGGAGAAAGGGCGTTGGTACTTACCTGATACGCCCGTTCTCTGTGAGCTGTGAGGAGCATCCAGCCCCTCCCTTTTATTCCGTCTGGTAGGGGGTCTGTTCTGGCCAGGGTTACTACATAGGCGTAAGCATATAGGGTATCAATACCTTGGCTTCACAAAACTGGGGACGCTAAGGAGGAGTCTCGTGGAGGAGGAGGAGTGTCCTCAAGTTTAAGCCCAGCCTTCCTAGAAGGGACTGAAGCACCTCCCATCACTGGATGCTCCTCACAGCTCAGAGAACGGGCGTATCAGGTAAGTACCAACGCCCTTTCTGAGAGACTTTACACAAATAGATATATACTTTTGAATTTACCCCCAGAAAGCTTTTGCACAAAGTCTTCTAGAGCAGTGATCCCCAACCTTTTCTATGCCGCGGCCCGGTACCGGCATCAGCTGGGCGCCGCCATCTTTTTTTGATGAAAAAGTGCTTCCGGTGACCTCACCAGAAACACTTTTTCATCAAAAAAGATGGCGCTAGCGCCGGTGAGCTTTTCCGGTAGAAATGGCTTTCTATCTGGAAAAGCTCATCGAAGCGCTGGCGCCGCCATCTTTTTGATGAAAAGCGTGCTTCCGGTGAGCTTTCTACCCGGAAAAGCTCACCGGAAGCACTTTTTCATCAAAAAGATGGCGGCGCCAGCAAGCCAGCGGCCCGGTAGGAGTTGTTCCGCGGACGGTACCGGTCCGCGGACCGTGGTTGGGACCCCTGTTCTAGAGGATTGCACTTCTGGGTGCAAACTCCTATTCAATGAGTAAGATGTAAACAAAAGTAAACAAGACAATTTTTGGTTGGATTATGGAAAATGATAACATTATTTTTATCATCCATCCAACGTTATTTAAATAGTTGTTTTAGAAAGATTTATCCATTTGTTATCCTTTACATCAGGGGTCCCCAACCGCCGGTCCGTGGACCGGTACCGGTCCGCGGAACAAGTCTTACCGGGCCGCTGGTTGCTGGCACCGCCATCTTTTTGGTAAAAAGTGCTTCCGGTGAGCTTTTCCGGGTAGAAAGCTCACCGGAAGCACTTTTTCATCAAAAAGATGGCGTAGCGCTCGGTGAGCTTTTCCGGGTAGAAAGCCATTTCTACCCAAAAGCTCACCGGAGCATGGGCCGCCATCTTTTGATGAAAAAGTGCTTCCGGTGAGGTCACCGGAAGCACTTTTTCGTCAAAAAAAGATGGCGGCGCCCAGTTGATGCCGGTACCGGGCCGCGGCGTCAAAAAGGTTGGGGATCACTGCTTTACATGATAGAAAATATTAATGTTTTTAAGCAGAAAAGCAGTTCTCAGTTCCCAGTTACTAAACCTGCAATAGACCATGGATTAGGATCTCAAACAGCTATTATGTGTTCTTACTTGAAGAAGGGACAAAGTAGTTGAAGTAGTTGCTTGGTAATATTTATAACCCAAAATTTGTTTCATTTGACAGTCATTAAATGTTGAACAAGTAGAGTGCAGTCCTAATTCAGAGATGCACTTGGGTGAATAGAATAGAATAGAATAGAATAGAATAGAATAGAATAGAATAGAATAGAATTCTTTATTGGCCAAGTGTGATTGGACACACAAGGAATTTGTCTTGGTGAAAATACTCTCAGTATACATAAAAGAAAAGATACCGTATATGCCGGCGTATAAGACGACCCGGCGTATAAGACGACCCCCCAACATTTCCACTCAAAATATAGTTTGTTATATACTCACCCCCTCTTCCGCACGCCTTCCACTTTTGCACTTTTTTTTTTTGAGGCACTTTTGTCTACTGTGGAAACGAATCCCGTGAAGCTGAAAGGAGCAGCCAGCCTTCTCCCAGCTCCCAAGGAAACGAGGCTCGCACCGCCTGGGCTCCGCTGAGGTATCCGGCTGGGGCTGTCAGGAGTTGTTACCGCTGGCGCGGCTCCCGCGGCTCCAGTCCTGCGTTGCCTCGGGAAGGGAAAGGCAAAAAGGAAGAGCCGCGGCGGCGCTTTGCAATGGCAGCAGCGGCTCCTGGTTTTGCCTTTCCCTTCCCGAGGCAACGCGGGACTGGAGCCGCGCCAGCGGTAACAACTCCTGACAGCCCCAGCCGGATACCTCAGCGGAGCTCGGGCGGTGCGAGCCTCGTTTCCTTGGGAGCTGGGAGAAGGCTGGCTGCTCCTTTCGGCTTCACGGGATTCGTTTCCACGGTGCGCAAAAGTGCCTCAGCCGCGGGCAGCCGCAGTGCTTCCCAATTACTATTTGCCGGCGTATAAGACGACCCGGCATATAAGACGACCCCCCCAATTGGAGGCATCTTTTTCAGGGTAAAAAAGTCGTCTTATACGCCGGCAAATACGGTACATTTGTCAAAAGTCAAGAATCATAAGGTACAACACTTAATGATAGTCATAGGGTACAATAAGCAAACAAATCATACTAGGAAACAGTCAATATAAATCGTAAGGATACAAGTGACAAAGTTACAGTCATACAGTCACAAGTGGGAGGGGATGGGTGATAAGGAGTGATGAGAAAATTAATAGTAATAGTAGTGCAGACTTTGTAATAGTTGAACAGTGTTGGAATTATTATTTTAGCAGAGTGATGGTTTTCGGGGGGAAACTGTTCTTTTGTCCAATTGTTCTGTGCAGTGCTCTATAGCATCATTTTGAGGGAAGGAGTTGAAACAGTTTATGTCCGGGATGTGAGGGATCTGTAAATATTTTCACAGCCCTCTTTTTGACTCGTGCAATATACAGGTTCTCGGTTGAAGGCAGGTTGGTAGTAATTGTTTTTTCTGCAGTCCTAATTATCCTCTGAAGTCTGTGTCTGTCCTGTTGGGTTGCAGAACCAAACCAGTTATAGAGGTGCAGATGATAGACTCAATAATTCCTCCGTAGAACTGTATTAGCAGCTCCTTCGGCAGTTTGAGCTTTCTGAGTTGGCGCAGAAAGAACATTCTTTGTTGCGTTTTTTTTATGACATTTTTGATGTTAGGTGTCCATTTTAGGTCATGTGATATAGTAGAACCTAGAAATTTGAAAATCTCTACCGTTGATACTGTATTTAGTATTGTAAGAGATGGTAGTATGGGAGGGTTTTTTCTAAAGTCTACCACCATTTCTATGGTTTTGAGTGTGTTCAGTTCCACATTGTTCTGGTTATACCATGAGGCAAATTGTATAACCTCCTGTCTATGCAGATTTGTCGTTGTCTTGAATGAGATCAATCACTGTTGTGTAATCAGCAAACTTCATTATTTTAACAGAAGGATCATTTGAGATGTAGTCATTGGTATATAGGGAGAAGAGAAGTGGAGAAAGCACACAGCCTTGGTGGGGGGTTGTGCTAATTGTACAGGTATCATGTGATTCTGCCTAGCTTCACCTGCTGCTTCCTGTCTGTTAGGAAGCTTATGATCCACTTACAAGTGTGTTCAGGTTCCGCTAGTTGGTTTAATTTACTTAGAAAAATGTCTGGACTGATGGTATTGAACTGAAGTCTACAAAGAGGACCCTTGCGTAGGTATTTGGAGATTCAAGGGGTTGTAGGATGTAGTGCAGAGCCATATTAACAGCATCATTGTTCTATTTGCTCGGTATGCAAACTCCATGGGATCTAACAGCAGATCTGTGAATGGTTTTCAGGTGGGACAGCACACGCCTTTGAAAGATTTCATAACTACAGATGTTAGAGCAACTGGTCTGTAGTCATTCAGTTCCTTGATGGAGGGCTTTTTTGGCACTGGGATGATAGTAGAGTGTTTGAAGCAGGAAGGAACAAAGCACATCTCTAGTAATCTATTGAAGATTCGTGTGAAGATGGGGGGCAATTGGTCAGCACAGACTTTTAAGCAAGAAGGAGTTATCTTGTCTGGCCCTGGTGCTTTTCCTGGCTTTTGTCTGTGTAATAGATCTTGCACTTCTTTTTCTGTGATCACTAGAGGTTGTGAACCCAGTGGGTTGGGGCCAATTGTAGGAGGCTTGGCTGTTGTTGGTGTGTTTGAGATAGGGGTTGTGGAGATACGTGGCTGTAGTTTCCTTTCAAATCTGCAGTAAAACACATTCAGGTCATCTGCTAGTTGTTGATTTCCTTCTGCCTGGGAAGTAGGTCTATGTTAGCAGAAAGGCATTTCTATTATTTATTTTTCAGAGGAGCTGAAAAAGACTTGATAGATGGGATAGGCATGGGAGAAAACAAATTTACCATACCCAAACTAGATTTGATTTGCCTTCCTCACATAGTTAGGAAGGCTGAAATCAATATGAGCTAATGTTTATTCAATTTGATGGGAACTTAAAAATAAAAATCCATAATTTTCTGTGCCTATCATGAAGTGGTTGAAATCAGGCTAGACACAACTTTACTTACCCTGTTTTGGCAACAAGCCTTTGGCAGTTTTGCTCTCTTGAAACATCAATAGTTTCTGAGAATTCCAAGATTTTTATATAATTCTAAAATCACTGAACTGTCATGCCTCTGTTGAATATTTTATAACATGTTACACAAATGGCTGATGTTGGAAATAGTTATTTACCAAAAGTTATATTTTAGGATTCTCTCTATTGTCCTTTGTGACTTTTATTATTATTTTCCCACAGAGAAGAGTTTCGAACAATGTGGGTGATTGGATTAGTGTTTAAGAAAACTGAGAATTCTGAAAATCTGAGTGTTGATCTTACATTTGACATTCAGTCTTTTACTGATACTGGTAAGTTTGACTGACTGAAATGGTTCTCTTCCAACCATTCCCTCAAGCTATATTAGTCAGGTAACTGTTTTTGCTTATAGAAATATACTTTCGTGGTACTGGCAACTGTTAGAAAAGTATTGGCCTTCATATTAATAATTTTGCTCCTCTCCAAGTTTTAAATATAAATACTATGGTCTCCTAATTAGTATCAGCAGTAATTGTAATAGTACAACTGATTGTATTCCGTTATGCTATAGTTTCCATAACATGATTTAAATTCAGTTTGAATACTAATACAGAAAATTCAAAATAGCCTATACTTTTGTCTATAAAATGCAACAACCTTTCACAAGGGTAATAAATGAATAAGAACAAAAGTATATATAATCCAGCATTTTGGACTCATAGAGGGTGACCAGATAAATCCCAGAATCTCAAAAGGAGTAGTTTTGTTTCAATGTTGTTTCTTAGCAACTGATATTTAAGAATGCCATCTTTGATTATGAGGTGATAAAAAGCTTTGTAATTCTATTTTTCATGAATTTTTCTGGGTCTCTTTTAAATCTATCTTAAATGGAGGCTGTTTCTATATCTAATAGCAGTTTATTCTTTGGTTTAACTATTTATACTTTAAAGTGTGCCTCCTTTTTGATTCTTTTCAATTTACCTTCATTAGATAAACTTCAATTCTCTGCATGTTCTACTCCATATATGATACTTCTTTCATATTCTTTTTTTTAATTGGTCCCCAAACACTATGGTCTTTCTTTGTAAAGAGCCTATTCTAGTATACTAATCATTTTGCTCATTCTTTTGTGATGAGTAAATGTTTTGGAATACAATTAAATTTAGTAACACTGAAAGGCAAATTTAGAAAGTTGTACAGGAATAATATTGATATGTTGAAAAAAATAATTGAAATAAATACAGATTATTTATTTGGTTGACCAATTGTATTTGATCCTTCGCCACTGTCTCAACGATATTCTTCAAAAGGGATAGGTTGAAGATAAAGCAATAAGAACAAATAAATGCCATATATGCATAAATGTTGGAAACCTACAAATTGCCCTGCTGCATATACTTCAACGCTGCCAGTACACCACCAACTTTCTCGTCTTCAGAGAGGCTCTAAACTACAATCACATTTGTTCAGACCCATTTCACAGACATGTGCAATTGAAATTAAATCAGACATTCAGGAGGCTGAGTTGCATGAGATAAACAATCAAATTAATACAAGTCTCAGTTAACAATAGTAATTGGAATAGGAATTTCTGTTGCTAAGCAATGCAGTTCTAAAGTTCAGTGTCACATGATCATGCTGCATAGTGATAGTGGTTCTGGCAATCCCTGATGAATACAGATAGTCCTCAACTTACAATTACAATTGAGCCCAGAATTTATGTTGCTAAGTGAGAAATTTGTGAAGTGAGTTTGCCCCCATTTTACGACTTGTCATGGTTGTAAAGTGAATCATTGGAATTGTTAAATTAATAACACGGTTGTTAAGTGAATCTGGCTTCCCCATTGACTTTGCTTGTCAGGAGGTCTCTAAAGATGATCACGTGACCCTGGGACCCTGCAACCATTATAAATACTAGTTGTCAAGCATCCAGAGGTAAGTCGTGTCCATGGGGATGCTGCAATGGTCATAAGTGCAAAAAATGTGCCACTAAATGAACTGTTGTAAGTTGAAGACTACCTGTATTGTTTAACAAGGATCACACAGGTCATAAAATGAGGATCTCATGTGGTTGCGACTTCTGACTTCCTGTTGGCTATCATATAGCTTGTGGGATGTTGGCAGGGAAGCTTCTTAACACTGGCCAGAACTTCAAGGACATCATACTATTTGTTCAGTGCCATTGCAAGTTTGAATGGTTGCTGAACAAATAATTCAATGAGGATGTTGAGCCAGATCTATTCCCAGGGAGTATCTATTAAAAGACAACTAGAACAATAGAAACAAACAGAAACAGAACAATAGAACACCACTGATTGTCACCTGTACCGCAGAGCTCAAATATATGAACTCACATACATCAAAAGATTTCAGGCAAAATCAGAAGCTCTCAGTCAGACACAATGGGTTTTTAAACATTACAGATGTTAATTGATTATGTACTTGCAATCTATCTAACATATAAACTGTATCGGCATAACCAACCAGCCTTCCCCTCCATCCTTTCCCAAATAAATCCTATACCAGTCTAGCAACTCTGAACACCCAATATAGGAGTGCTATGTCTTTTACTAACATTTGTTACTCAAGAGATGCTACAGGACCTTGATTTGTTTTCTTCTTTTTGGATGAAAGAATCTCTTCAAGGAAACCATTGAAATGAAGCATTTAATGTAAATGGCAAAGTGAATAATGCTTGATGAGGCTGTTTGCCTGGTGAATTTAGCTCTGTATGTAATAACGACACAGCCCAACCTTTTCTTTTTTTCTTTGTCCAGTTGCCTTTTTCTCTCATCTTGCTTTAGATTCCCTATTCCCCTTCATTTCACTTCCCCAATGCAATTATCCATCTTGCCATATTTCTATCCCGCTTTTCTGTTTTCTGCTAGGAACAGGAAGAATATTAATGCGAAAGATGAATTTAATTTATGTAAATGGACATCAGTTATTTTCTAAATATGTAACATTTATTTTAAAACAAATTTTAGTTATTAATTCAATTATAATTTTTTATTGAGTGCTGGCCCTGCCATTTCTTTGGAGTATGACTCCTGACCGGTATATATACACACATACGTATAAGGATACACATATACTTGTGTCATGCATACATTTATTGAATGAAAGGGAGAAAATATTTAGAATTTGAATTGGTAGATTTCGCAATTTGGGCTCTATTCCCTGGGAAGGGTTTTGTCTATGATTTTTTTTTAATCTACTATTTAAACTCAATGCTCTCTTCCTTTGGGTAAATAATAGATATAAAAGAAATATTTGGTAGCTTTTTGAAAAATTGTTTCCTTTCATATATGTCCAGAATTATCTAAATCCATGAATGCTGTAAAAAGGAGAGGTGGTAGTTTTTATAAGCTCATCTTGCATTCCTCTGCATTATTTCTCTGAATGGCTTTGTTTTAGAGAAATGGAGACTCTTATTTGAAGCATATAGGTACTGGAGGTCAGAGACAGAAGAGAAAGAAGAAATAATGTTTGTACCATTTGTTCCTTTATGTGAAAAGATTCTACTATATTGTGGTTCATTCCACAGAAAGAAGGGATTGTTTTGTTTTGTGGATAGGTAAACAGGATTAAATTCCAAATTTTAGTTATAATAGTAGGATTTACTATCTGTAATTTAATAATCAAATTTGTATAGCTATCCTCTCACAATGTGCAACATTGGATGGCATATAACAATTGAACAATAAATATAAAAACAGGAAACAAAAATAAATATAAAAATATATACCTCAGCGAAGGTAGGATAAGAATGCTATTGGGAATAACAATTATATTGTATTTTCTGAGGATTATATTTTTCCAGCTTGAATCAGTATATGTGCAGAATGCAATTTTTTCAGAGGAAGTTTCAGCTTTCTGAAATGTAAAATGTCTTCATTTTATTCTAATTACATAGTTTATAGGCAAGCAATAAACAGCAAGATGTTTGAAATGGATATGAAAATTGCTGCAATGCATGTTAGGAAAAAACAACTTCATCAATTACTACCTAATCATGTCCTTCAGAAAAAGAAAAAGGTAACATTTGAGTATTAATTGATAAAATCTCTCTCTTTGTATGTGTGTGTGTTTTAGTAGTCTGTTGTTTTTTGTTATTAATTTCATGTATGCACTGCTTCCCCCCCCAAAAAGTATTGTTACGCATGCATAGGAAATTAAGCCCATTTATATTATCCCACCTACTGGCTTTAACTTTAACTTTTAGCTTAGGATGATTTTTGTTCAGATGTAATTATTGATGTTTTAAATTGGTTAATAGGAGTAATGTTAAACATATGTAATCAGGCAATAGACAACAGTTTAATGTTTGTTACAGATGATGTAGTATTAAAACTATCAAACTTATGAAAAATTAGTTGTCACAATCTTGTTTTCTATAAAGCAGTACCTTGGTTTTGCACCCTTTCTTACTAAAGCAGGAGGCAGGTAGTGGAGGAGAAGAGAGAGAGAGAAAAAAGGTACAGGTAGTCCTCAAGTTATGACCGTTCATTCAGTGACCAAAGTTATGATGGTGCTGAAGAAAGGGATTTATGACTGGTCCTTGAACTTCTGGCCATTGCAACATTTCCATAGTCCCGTCAACAAAATTTGAGCACTTAGCAAACAGCTCGCACTTATGACTGGTTGCATTGTCCCAGAGTTAAGCGATCACCATTTGCAACCTTCTCAGCCAGCTTCCCACAAGCAAAATCAATGGGGAAGCTGTCAGAGAAGATCACAAGTGGTTCAGGTAAGTGTCTTTTTCAACCGTCTTTGTTCAATTGCTCCCTCTTTTCCTGGCCTCTCTTTTTGCTTGCATGCACCCTGAATCTTCTTTTCTAGCCTCCCTGTGCTTGCTTGCTGCACCCCGTGCCCTCTTTCTGTAGCCTCATGTGCTCATACACACTTCATACTTTTCCCTGGTATCCCTGCACTTGCATGCACTCCATACTCTCTCCAACTTCCCTGTGCTCCCATGCATTTCATTCCTTCTTTTCCTGACTTCCCTGCATTTGCATGCATATGCAGCCCATGTCTTCTTTCCCCAGCCTTCCTATGCTCACATGACCCCCACTCCCCCAGAGCACTCTTTCTCCTGTGTTTTTGGTTTTACACCATAGCACCATCCTCCCTCAATACACACACAGCCTACACTGGGCCTCCCAGAATCGCCCTCCTCTCCTGTGCTTCTTGCCACACCCCTTACTGGCAATTCCCTCTACTTCCTGCTTAATGGTCTATGACCTGCACATGTGCAAATGGGACTGCCTCGATTGCTATCACTAAGTATTGCAGTCCTGTGAAATTGTTCTTCACGACCACATCACTTACCAAACCAATCCCAATTGCAGTTGTAATTTGAGGACTAGCTGTAAATAAGGTCCACTGCTGCACAGAAAAAATGGATCATATTATTTTTATTTTCTAAAATTGGTACTCTGCTCTTCTCTAATTTCTGATTGGCTAACTACAAATAATACAGAAATATGCCATTAGCAATGTTTAGATGTTAATTGCAAAAAAAACCAAAGCTTGTAGAAATTTAGGATTTTATATGTCACTTGTATACCTCATAACATAATTGTAAGAAAACAATATTTAGTATGCTTATTTTGAAAGCAATATATTTGTAGTGCATGTATGTTCATGTAGTCTAGAAAGTCCAGAAAGAAAGGGAATTTGTTAGGCAGATGTTTCACTTAACTATGGTGCTTATCAGAATTTACTTTTCCTGCTGGTGTCCCTGAACAAACTATAAATTGTTAATACTTGAACAGGACCACAAAATGATAGTGCTTAATTTTTGTATTACAATATGTCTTTTTTACTACTTCTGAATTGCTTCTGTGATACACTGTCTTCTTGGTTGCAGCATTCAACAGAAGGAGTCAGGTTGACGGCGCTGAATGACAGCAGCCTAGACTTATCTATGGATAGTGATAACAGCACTTCTGTGCCTTCTCCTACCAGTGCTATGAAGACAAGTCCTTTGAACAGTTCTGGAAGCTCTCAGGGGTATTTGTCTCTAATACTTACCTTAATGTTCAGAGCATTATTGGTATCTATAATTCATACTATAATATTTACACAGAGAATCTTTTAACTTTATATAATATATATGTTTTAGATTTTAAACACTATAAATTTGCAAGTAATTTTATTTCTTCCTTCAGACTTGGATCTACAAAGATTGTATTGTGTTGTATTGTGCTGTACCCTATCTATATCATATACTATGCCATGAAGGGCTTTAAAGGTAATTTCCTGCACTTTGAATTGCATCCAGAAGCTCACTGGTAATCAGTGCAGCTTATGAAGCTGTAGTGACACATGGGCCTACCAAATCAAGCACAATACTGTTAATTCAGACATGCAAACTAATAACCCACCTAAGTTACTGCAATTATCAGTCATGTGTTCTACTTCACTGGTCCCATCTTAGCCTTTCTGAGAGGAAGTAAACCTCAAAAGCTTTAGGTAGAGGAGAGAGAAAAGACGCCTTGGTAGGAATGCCTTCCTGTAATTCATGCTCTCTTTTTAAAAATATTTTAGCAGAAGCAGTCCTGCTCCAGCTGTAACAGCAGCATCTGTGACCAACATACAAGCTTCTGAAGTCACTGTGCCACAAATAAATTCCAGTGAAAGCTCAGGGGGTAAGAAACTTACGTGAATCTTCAAATTATTGATTATTATAGATTATAGATATTATAGATTATTGAAACCCATTTGTGAGGTTTACATTTTCAATAGCAACTTATTGTAGTGTAGAATTAACCTGTCATTTTGCAACTTTAAATAATTGAAATAACCGATGAAGCAGAAAAATAGAAATGACAAAGTTTTCTTTAGTAATTTTTCCCCAGTAATTATTTGCTTGTTGCTTGATATTACTGACTTTAGTTATGCACAAGCTTTGAATGAAGCTGTGTAAGCTAAAATTTGAAATAGGGATGAGGGAGTACAAACCAGTCTTTCTTTACATGATTAATTCTAAGTAGAACTTGCATATAAGAGAACACTAGATGTATGGCTGTATCCCTTTCTCACTTGTACTCAGTTCACATATGCTCATTCATGTTGATGTTTCTCCAATTCAGTTCAATATATTCAGAATATACTTTGCAAATATCTCACTTTTCTCAGCCTTAATAAAGGCTTTGTACCTTTTACATTTCTATACAGAATACACAATACGTGGACTGTAATGCAGACCTGCCTTAGCATAGCTATTATTTTGTCATTTTTTTGTCTTGTGCTGATACGTGTGTTCCAAATTTTTTAATCTAGAACAAAAACCACTCTTGCGTAAGGTCATAGATTTGGTGCTTGTAGTTCCCCTATCATGTTAATTAAAAATTCTCTACACAAGATATACAATTTTTGATCATAAACCCTGCAGAATAAATTATGTCAAAAAAGAAATCATATATTTTGCTTAATATATTACAATTAAAATGAGTCATTAAAATTAACTGCCCTTGGTGGAGAATAGGGTTTGCTTGAAGAAAAGAATTCGAATTTTACTGGTTTTTGCCCATGAAGTTATAAACTAAAAATTGGATGACATTGTAAACATTAAATTATATTTTGATAGGTACTTCAAGTGAAAGCATTCCTCAAACTGCCACACAGCCAGCCATCTCTCCACCACCAAAGCCTACCATCTCTAGAGTAGTTTCTTCAACCCGTGTTGTCAACCAACCACAGAGACCTTCAGGAAACACTGCAACTAAAGTAACTAGCCCTGTAGCAGGTGTGAAGAGGACATCATCTCCCCATAAAGAAGAATCTCCTAAAAAAATAAAGACTGATGAGGTATTTCTATTTCTTTGTTGGCACAGCAGTACATTTTCTTCATTTTGGTGCTCTCAGGTCTTGATCAATAAAAGATTGCCTATTCTTGAGAGGAAAGAATGATGATAAAAGTTAAAGAAATATTAAATGGAACACTACTACCTTATTGCATGTTTACATTATAAAGAATTTAAACAATCAAGCCTAACATGCTTTCAAAAAGCTCTTAAAGGTATATTAGAAATTTTAAAGAATATTATTAACTACTCATAATCTCTGCATTTCCATTATGAGAGATAGTATATAGTTTGATATTATAACACACACACACACACACACACACACACACACACACAAATTTTCTCAAAATAACACAAAAATATCCAAGATGATTAAGAAAACTCTGTTACATAAAAGCATAATGCAAACACAAAATGGAGTTTTGCAAGCTAACTGCCAACAGCTTGGAGTTCGATCCTGAACAGCTCGAGGTTAATTCAGCCTTCCACCCTTCTGAAGTTGGTAAAATGAGGACCCAGATTGTTGTGAGCAGTATGCTGACACTGTAAACCACTCATTGAGTGCTGTGAAGCATATATTGGTTTATGTGCTAGTCCTATAAAATAGATCAGTGCTTTTTAGAGGGATGAGTCAGAACTCAATATTCCTGAAATAAATTTTATACAGATGATTAGCTATTTATGCAATTATTTGAGCAGGCAAAACCGTGATAGCTGCAAATTGCTGGTACAATTTCACGATGATGAACACTCATTATGGCTAGTTTCCTTTTGTTCATATTTGTTATGCTCAAAGTTTTATGGATCCTTGTGCTCTTAACAGTTCTATACATAGAACTTAGTTGCAATTAAATTCTGGATAGACACTATTTTGTATTTTGGGCAAGTATCCCATTTTCTTGTGATTCTCCTTTATTACAGGACGAAACAAATGAAGATTGCATTGATATGAGTGATCATGATAAGATGGAAACTAAGGTATTTCTCTTATACTGTGTAGTAGCTATAGTGTATTGAATAATACAATTTTTAAAACAAATGTATAATTTTCACTCCAGCTGTTATATATGTATTTTTCAGAGTATAAAATGCAATATTTGCACCCCCAAAAGCGGGTAGAAATGTCTGTGCATCTTATATAGCGAATGTTGCTGAAGCCCCGCCCACCTGGCAGCTTCAGCACAGCCTGATTAGGACAAGCAGCTGATTGTTGGTAGGATCGGCCCTCTGACAATCAGCTGTTTCAGGCTGCAGGGATCGCCATCGCCTATTGCCACCTCTGCGCTCCCCATTTTCTACCTGTTTCGATTCCCCCTCCCCAGAATGGGCTGAAAATGGGGCACGCAGAGACTGAAAATGGGACATGCAGAGGCTGAAAACGGGATGTGGAGGCTGAAAATGGGGTGTGCGAAGGCGGCAATAGGCAAATGGCAATCCCTGCAGCCTGAAACAGGTGAATGTCAGGAGGCTGATTCAACTGACAATCAGCTGCTCGTGCTAATCAGGCTGTGCTGAAGCTGACCAGGCTGTTTGCTGCAAGGAGGCAAATTGCTGGAAGGCAGAGGCAGATTTTTTTTTCTTGTTTTCCTCCCCAAATGCTAGGTGCTTCTAATACTTCAGAGCGTCTTATACTCTGAAAAATATGTTATGTTTTGTGAATTTACTCTGAAGACATTCTAATATATATAAGCCCAATAGGCCAATTTAATTGTCCATCTTGTTTGAAGATTCACCTTCACCAGTTCCAATCACATACCTTTGGGAATCAACAATGAGGTCATAAAACTATTTCCTCCACTTGCTTCCTACCCTTCAAAATGTATTGAGAGATATGGTACCTCTCAGTAAGAGAGATTTGATAAAGTTAAGAAAATCAGCCTCCAGAGTTTGAATCAAATTAATCCTCCCTGACCACACTACTTATAGGAGTTAGTGTTGTTTGGAAATGGACTTCAACAGCATCAGGAAGTCTACAGTTTCCATTTGTTTTTAATTTCTGTATGCTCTAAATGATTAATATTTGTTGATAGCTTAATGATTTAAAAAGAATAATAAAAGAGAAATTGTGAGTAATAGTGATAATCAGGGATATGCCAGGTTCTTTGGCTCAGGGAATTTTCTGGTGTTTCCTGCAGTGTGTTATCACTGGAACACAGTTTTACATTCAATCATAGATAATACATCATGACCATTTCTCAATAGCAGAAAATAAAAACAGTCTTACACTCTAAAATGACATTAACAGCAGCTCAGAACAATTATAATGGTTTAAAATTAAAATAAATTTTAGCCTTGAAAGATCCAGGAAAATAAAAGGCTCTTTAGCTGCAGCTGAAAAGACCACAGCATAATCTTTACACAAGTCTCTCCTGGTATGCATCTCTTGGCTGTCACTTGTTAGAGCACTGAAAAAGGAATCTACAAAAGGCAAGGGCTTGGGTCCCTTTCTTACTTTCTGTAAAGGACTTTTTCAACCTTTGGATGGCCAGTACAACAGTTTTAGTCAGAGCAACCAAAAAAGACAATTTCAACACACCAAAAAATAGCAGAAGCTTGGTAATCACCTTAACCTCAATTACTTCACCCCTTCCTTTGCAACCAGAGTGTCCTTTGAAATATGCTTGGGACAGTTATAAATTCTCCAAAGGAAAGTGGATTTGGTGAAATACCCCCTCATTCTCAGTGACTTCAACAGAATTGACCTCGAGGGGGGACACAAATGGGGAAAAATATTATCATTTTTCAGGTCTCTGGAGGTAGATGTCAGAAGGGGATGATGTAATTGTATTTGAACTACCTCAGATTATCTTCTTTCAAATAAATTTAATAAACTCTGTTTAATATTAAAATGTTAGGAATCCAAATAATTCATAATTGAATTACAATGATCTACTAAGAAATGTTGGCATATTTTTCTTCTTTTCAGGAACTTTTTGATACAGAATCAGATATGGCCTCTCAGCAGGAAACTCTTCAGACCACAGTATCTCTACAAGCTCCTCAGGTACTAGAATGAATCTATTTCTGTATTTTGTAGAAATAAAAGCCTTCAACTTGACTCCTGGCAACTGTATCTTTGCATTTTCTTGGGAGCACAATAGAAGTAGTTGTGTTGCTTCTTAAATACTACTTTGCAGTCTAGCCAACCAACTTGAATTAAGAGCAACCCTACTTAATTGCCAAGATAGGCAAGACACTGCCACCTGCGATATAAAGCTGTGGTCTGCATCCTGATATGTGGATTAACATAGATTTCTTTGCTTTATGTGCCCTCATAGTGAATTCTGTATAGTGGATTGCACAGCCTCTGACATAATTGAAGATTAATTACGTTTCTGGCAAATGGCAGATTGTAATGGGAGTTATTGAATAACTCAACAGTTAGTGAAGAAGCAGAGGAATTTGTTGATCTGTGTAAATTTTCAGAAATCCATGTTAAGTTTATTAGCATCATTCTGAAATAAATTGGCCCAAATTGTAAAATTGGAAGAAAACTTAAGATTTGAAACAATTGGAACAAATGGAAATTTTCATGTTCAACCTTTTAATAATGTATAATCAAAATTTTATCTAATATTTCTTCCTTTTTTTCTCTATCCAGAAAATGCCCAGTACCGATCTTTCAGATATCCCTGCTCTCCCTGCAAATCCTATTCCAGTTATCAAAAATTCAATAAAACTAAGATTGAATCGGTAAAACCAACCTCAGGGGTCCATAAACAGTATCTGCCAATTTAACCTGTTGTCTTCTAATACTGGAAAGGAGAACAGAAGGTGCAAGAGGAGAATGTGAACACAGATGGATTTAGGTATATTTTGTGCACTTCCCTTGCTGGGCTATAATCACTTGATCTGGAAGTCCAGGTTCGTATTTGTGGAGCCAGGAGTACTATTAATGTGTTAGCAACAGTTACATTAAATTCTTTAAAGGATTACTGCCTAAAAAAAGGAATGGGAATACTATTTCTAGCCATATTTGATGTACTGATTGGGTTTGTGTTGATGCATTGTTTGGAAGAAAAGAAATTCAGCTAAAACTGGCAAAAGAATTCCTTAAATGCACTTTTATGTACTTTTTTATTGGAATATGACTAATTTTAGTGCTTCAGCGTGATAGATTTTATTTTTATTAAAAAAATTCTTCAAAATCTGTGACCTTCAAATTAGAAAATGGCTTGATATATTGTATACCGAAGGTAAAAGTATGCATGTATCTAGCTCAGTCACCATTAGGATGCAGCAAATCCTTATAAGAAAATGTCAAATCTTGAGGTTCTAAGTTTGGGAAAATTCATTTAAAGTATCTGATGGGGCATGATTAAGAAATCGTCTATTTTTTATTTTGGGGGTTATTTTATGGTGCATACAAATCAGCTATCAAAAAGCAAATAATTTTTTCCTTCAGTTTAATCAAGCCTTCTCCTTATTACCTTCCCATTCCTATTACCATATTTTCTGGAGAGGAAAAAGAAATGTTTGCATTTAATTCATGTTTCGTTTGTATGCAAAAAAAAAAAAAATGGACTATTGTTGTCAGTGAAATGCTGGTAGTCTTTCTTTTAAGCTCTGTAGCCCTTAGGTACAGATGCTACTTTCCCCCAGAAATGAAATACAGTAAATAAAGTGTGCCTGTGAAGCATAGTCCTGTTTTGATGGCTTTTTCATCATTAAGTATAAGAGTTTTGTATACTCCAGAGGAGTCCTGTCTGCATTACAAAGATTTCATATTTTAAGGCAGATCTTACCTACTCTTAGGGTTTTAACAGTTTTATTTTTAGATAGCACATCTGAAAATAGCTTTACATTCTGAATGTTTAATTTTTTTAGAATCACATTTCTAGCAGGCACTTAAATGATCTGATGAAGCTCTCCTTAAACCAGTTGTTTTTGCTTTGTTCTGTAGAGCTATAAAATGATTAGCAGCAAGTTTGTTTAAAAATGGAAATCTCTCATGACTAAATAGAAAGTGTGGAATGCCAGTGATTATCAGATGGAGATAACAAACTACACGTAACCTTGATTTCAGCAAAATTAAGTGGGATGGTTAAACTGCCCTTCCCATTTTTTCTGATCAGCATGTTTAATAACTTCCTTCCCTGCATTGTGCTCAATCCTTCTACATGTGCATTTCCATATTAAAAAAAAACTAATTGCTCTTTCCCTTTTCCCTATAAGTTAATTTTCCAAAGTCAAGAGAATGTAGCTTACTCCCTACCTATCTCCTCAGCCATGCAGTAACCAAGATCTTTATTTTCTGCCATTTGTCTATGATGTCTAGTATAATTTTTTTTTAGGCCTGCCCTCTTCTGCCTCCAGTGATCCGGCTTCCACCCTCTTAAATTTTCCCACACCCTCCTTGGCTCCTTCCCTTTCCCCTGCTGCCCAAATAAGAAGGGTATCATTTGAAGTGTACAATCTATCTGTGCATTTTATGTAGCTATGGAATTTAGATCGAACTTGCCAGGCACAAATTTAGTCTTGTTTACACATCAGGACATCTCCCCCCCCCCTTCATTTTATTAAACGTTTCATGTATCTGCACCCAAGTTTTGCCAAGCTGGGAACTTGGAATCTTTCCTGTATAGTGACTTTTTAATTCTAGTTTTCATAACCTGGAGATCAGACTGTTGCTTTCGCATGATGTACGTAGGTGTCTCATGACTGGAGTTGCTTTGTTTTATAGTATCTGTACTCCTTGTATTTTTCAAGAGCTATTTTGTAAACAGATGATGTATTTCTCCATGGAAAACAATAAAAAAACAGCACAATCCCACAGTTGCTTGGTTTCTTTTGAATCTATAAATAGTGGTATTCCACAATCATTAAATTAGTCTAAATAAGAAACCTTTTATTTTTCAAAGGACCAAAGAGCATATCCATTACTTAACGTTGCATATTATTGATCTAAGTGTGGAACGATGGAATAATGAGAATTTAATTCACTTGGGTAAGAGTGGAATTTAAGCTTGAAACTGATAGTGATATTTCTATTTTTGTTGTTGAACTGATCAGCATATCATGAAAAAAATGTCAGTTAGTAGTTCAGTCAGGAGATGGCACTGTTTCTTTCATTTCAGTGAGTAAAATCTGCACAACAATAACAAAGACATACCAAAATCCATGTACCACTTAATATTATTTTTTCCACCAGCTTTGTGGTTAAAACAAATCCACTGAAAAGTCTTAATGTTATCTACTCACTTTTATTTCAAACTTGGAAAAGCAGTTTTGACTTAAATAGAAGGTGATTTACATATTTATTTGGAATGTTAAATTAAACATAACAGTATATAGCAAGTTATTAAGAGTTGCATTAACTTCTAATCTTTAGTTAGAAAGTACTAAGATGCCTTTTCAAGAAATTTTAGAATTTGCCCAGCTGCCACTGTTTGTGTAGGATCCGAAGTCACTGTAAAACTTAAGTAAGCAGAATAAAGGTCAAAGAGATCTTAATGAAAGTAGAAACTCCCGACTTTTCAGGAAACTTCCATCTGGTATTCTGAGTATATGAATGCATCTGTAAATGACTAATGAAATCAGTTTTTTAACTGAGAAATATATTCATATATTCCTTGATATGTCCATGTATTTTATTTTGTATTTTTATTATATTTCTATATGTCTAGAAATTTGGAGATTTCTACACACCTAGTTAAAAAAACTGAATCAGCTTGAAGTGTAGTATTCATTTTATTGCTAATCTAATAAAAGGAAAAACAAAAGGCAAACAAATTTAAAGTACATTGCACATGTACTAGAACAGAACTTTTATTAATAATTATTTTGTTCACTTTAATCTTCAAATCATTAGTTTATTCAGCAGAATCAAGTGTATACAAATTTTGTTGATGCAATGTGAAAGGGTTAAATGAATATTTAAAATCTATAAGCATTGAACATCTGCCACTATTATCACCAAAAGAGTGCTAAGTTTGCTATCAAACTTCCGAGTCAGGGTGTTGTTATAAAAAAGATATCACAATGAACCATTGCTGGATCTGTTTTGGTTTATATTAGAACCTTAATGGCTTTCAAGTGATGTTTAGTATGTCATATTGTTGATACTAAATTCCACAATGTTTGCGATCTTATTTAGATGAGGGTTGAATCATGACAAGCAGTCTATATTCCTTTTTCAATCCATGTTCATATTCACGATATTTATAGTGCTAAAGGGAACTGATTTTAATTTGCTTTAAGCACATTAGGAATTTCATCATTATTTCAATAAAAATTAAAGCAAAATAAACTAAAGCAAAGTGCAGAGAAGCTGAATTCAAATAAAATTGTTTTGTAACCAGTTGAAAAACTGTGCATTAATTGTCTATAGAGGCTTAACATTAAATTGCCGCTTTTAAATAAGTGTTTCTACCCAAAGATGATTTTTTTTTTTCAGTAAAAGTGGGTGGATAATTTTCTAACACAACAGCAGTGTCTGGGGTTTTCTTTTTTTACAATGATTGCTCTGTAGGACAAATAGTATATGACCTCAAATTCCACCTTCCTGCAAATGTAGAGATATGTATTTTGTGTAATGAACAACAGTATTACTTTGTTCATGACAGGTACCAGATTGAACATCCCACAGAAAACAGTTAAATATGCACATAAAAGTCACATTTTATATGCACATTTATAATAAAAATGTTTTTATATAATAGCAGTCATGTTTTTATATGTAAACATTATATGTACGCATATAAAAGTGGCAGTTTGGAGTCATAATGGATACAAGTGAGTTATGGATATCTGAGTGTTATAAATGCTATAGTTGATAGAAGTGTTTGAGATTTTTAAAAAAACAAATATAAAGCTCAGTCCTAGAAAGAGTGTGTATAATATACTGGAAAACTAGTTCAAGACACCTTTTTATATTTATTTTATTTGTGTCAAGTCAATGTTGATTCTTTGTAACTGCCTACACAAGTCCATGTAATTCTCTTGACAAGATTTTCAGAAGTAGCTAGCTGATGTGGGCTGAGAATATCTGGCCCAAGGTCACCCAACTGGGTCTGTGCCTATGGCAGGACTAGAACATGGGGCCTCCCAGCTTCTAGTCTGGTGCCTTAATCGCTATACCAAATGGTTACTCTCAAGATATACTTTACACTTGTATGTCTATGGAGATTCTCAATCGTCCAGGTAAAAAGTATCTTTGGGATTCCCACTTGTAGATTTGATAGGAGACTTAAAAACTTGAAACTGAACATTTAAACACTTGAAACTATGGCACCTGTAAGAGTGGATTTGTGGGGGTTACATATTTGTCAGATTTCTATATTTGGTAAATTCATGGGTTTCAGTTTGGAATTTCTGTATTACCACTTTATCTTAAGTTGGAGGAAAAATTTATCTTAGAAAAGTTCGGCCCTTTCATTTTATGTATTGTGATCCAATGTTAAATTCCACCCAGTGAATGCCCCAGCATACTATGCACTTCCTGGAATCTTCCGTTTCAGTGGCATCTACATTCAGTCCTTCAGTACCAAACCTGGTACTGAAGTATCAAAAAGAGATAGATAGTTGGGAAAATATTTTCCACCAGCCTCAGAGGGCATGTTTTGCTGTCACAGCCAAGAATACTGCCTCCAACAGAGAAGTGACTTTGCTTACATATTATGTGAAAGTTATCAGTGATGTGGAGGCTTTCAGAGCTTTCATAATAGTAATATATTTTGTTATTGCTGGTTATTTTTGTTTTATGCTGGTATTTGGGTTAGGATTAGCTTCCTTGATCCAGGGGAAAGGAAATATGAGTTTCATTATGAGCTTCATGGCCCATTCATAATAAATTTATTAAATATTCAAAGATTCCCTCGCCTAAACATTTATGAACATTTTAAACTAAAATGCACGTCTGCTTAACATTTAAGAAATAAATGCTTAACATTTGAGAAAACAATGTTTTGTAATTTTGTTTTATGCTGGTATTTGTTTTTAATGTAGGATTTGGATTATAGAATCCAAGTGTATCCAAATATTGTATATAGAATCAAAATTTTGTTCTAAAAGTGTTAGGTCCATTATCTTTTCACTAAAATATTGCTGTTATATATAATTCTTTTAATGAGGAAATAGATTATTTTAATTGACTTAAGTTGGATGAGGAATTGAAATAATTTTTAAAAATTATTTTTCCTTTAAGAATTTTAGTAAGTACAAAAACAATTATGAAAAATTAAGAACTACTTAAATCATGATTAGAAATAATCTATTTTTAATATTTCTAAATGCCCTAGACCAAATATACTTTTTTCTCATGATAGAAATATTGCTCTACCACTGTCACTTAATAAAAAAGGGATTATTTTATCTTCAGAATGTTTTGTAAGCATTTTAAGAAGCAATTAATCTCACCAAGTATTTTTTAAAAGAAAGCATTTCAAAAGAACAAAATACATAAATATATATTTTTTAAAAAGCAAAAATAACAGCCATGTCAAAATAACCTTTAAAAGAACAAATGCCTGAACAAATGCCTGAAAATCATTCAATTTGGTTTGTGCATTGTATATTCCAAATTTTGAATATCAACATGAAAGCTGCTCAATTCCTAATTTGACAAGAGAGGAGAAAAGAGAGGCACCCCGAACACAACAGGATTTCCCAAAGGAAATATTGAGATAGCTTGACAGAGTCAAGAGAAGAAGCAGTTGATTGTGAGATTCAGATTCACGCTCTGGTTTGGTCATGAAGTTCTTTGGGTGAGCTTTGGTTAGTCTAGCATCCCATCAATGGAGGTGGAACAAATGATGAAAACAACATTGTGCCTATGAGGTACAGGTTAGAACCCTTTTGTCTGTCCATTGCGACCTTGCACATACAAATGGAGTGGAGCTTACATTACAGCTGTAGGATGCTGCCTCCATCATTTTGATGAAAGTCCTGGATCCTGGCGATGCTCCTAAACTCCAAAGATACAGAAAGCTGCATAGTCGCATGCCAGGGGTAAGGTAGAGGGGAGGGTGTCTTAGTATGGAGGAGTCATAACTTTGGGCTTTGATCCAGCTGCTGCTACCCTACATTTCTTCCCAGTCTGTTCTGTGTATTGCTAACTGTCAGAAAAATGGACAAGCTTGATCCCTTTACATAATTTTCATTGTTTTGTTGGGTTAAAAGAAGTAAAATGATAATTCTAATGATCACTTAATACCTTAGTGAATATATATCCTATCTTTGGAGACTTAAGGCAGCTTACGTGTGGATGTCCCTTAATTTTATCATGGCAGCTACAATAATTGGAAAGGTTTGGAGACATTTAAGATTTCAAAAACCCGAATTCTTTTATATTTAAATTTTAATTTCCTTTTTGCTGCTTAATATGGCAGCATTGAATATGACATATAACACATTCATCTTTTTGCTAAAGGTTATATTTAAAAAAAACAAGAAGCACTTTATTGCTTAAACTGAAAGGTTTTGCTTGTAATTTGTGTTGGATGTTTGTCCACAGAGGATACAAACTATGTAAAGCAGATCTTATTTACGGCACAATGCTTAAGACTTGATAGTTGATTTCCCCGTTTGGTAGCTCTGTTTTCAAATCAGAAATATAGGCAACTGGATCTATATACAGATGAATATATTTAAATCCTTATTTAAAGAACTTGGATATTTTTAATGAATGAATTCAAATAGAAGCTATTTGGTCCAATTAAAGTTTCTGGCACTTAGCCAAAATGTCCATTCACTGCCTCCCCAAAACACCTTCATTGTCGTTGTCATATTTTGAACTTTATATTAGCACTTTCAATCATCTGATCTCAAAGCTTTTGGCAAACATTAATTAAGCTTCATAACAGACTAGAAGCTAAACAAATATTGGGCCATAGGAGTTAGATTCATATTAGGTGGATAAAGGAAGACAGAAAGGTTGCAATTTAACCAAGGTCACCCAGGGAGTCAGTAGAAGGGCTGAAAGGTGCATAGTGATGGACGTGGAATCTCTAATTCTCTTGACTCCTTTCCTCCTTCACTGTCCCTGGTTTCTTGATGGTGCGTGTGAATGATTAGGATGAAGTCGTGCAAAAATTTGAATAACAGACAAATGCAGTAAAACATAAACACAAAAGTCACTTGATAACAATATCGCCAATAGTCTGCAGATGGGGTTAAATGGGAGAGTATGAACTTTGAGATACTATTTTAATTATAAGCTTATTTGCCGATATATATTGGAACTAGGGATATGTGTCCGCTCGGTATCAGAAAAGCTGGATTTTGTGGGAGATAATATCGCAGAAGTATTTTGGGAAGCAGTGCCAGGGATTGAAATGTACTTTTAATATATTTATTTGGCAAATTTTGGCATGCATAATTAAACTTAAAGGTTAATGGAAATCAACTGTCATGTCAGAAGCCAGAGCTATTATTAAATAACATTTTTATTGTTAAAACCTCCAAGCCCTTGGCTTCTCTTTTCCACAGTAAAACCAAATCATATTAAAAATGTGATCTGCAACCAAATGTTTTAGTATGGAGTTGTCCAGCTTGCTGTTCCATTATCCAGCCATGGATTCCTCCATGTCATTCTTTCTTCTTTATTGGCATTTGATAGCTCCTGAATATTAGTAATTTACAGTACTAAAGGAGTAGTCTCTCGTGGATCTTCTTTCCATTCTTTTGAACTGCACATATGTTTTTTTTCAGAAGCATGTTTTACCTGGTTCTATACTAGAAAATTTTTTAAAAGAACCAAAGACCATGACTACCATTTCTAATATGGTAGTTCTGGTGAACAGGAGATGTTCCTAGACCCTGAGGTCTAGGGATATTATGTCCAAGTTAAAAGCACATTTGATTTCATCTCAGCTCATCCGGTAATGACTACATGGGCACAGTTCTGCAATTTGCTTGACAGCAGTACCAGATTAGATTGCCACCAGCATTTTTTGAGAAGGTTTCTGTCTAGGCTACAGCCCTGGAATTCTCTGATGGTCTCCTACCCAAGTATTAACCTTTGCTTTTGAGTTCTGACATAACCAATCAGGTGCTGAGACATACTAGGTTTAGTCCTTTTTCAGGGAGTGAATGAGCAGTAAACATCTTTCCTAAACAAATATATTGTTTATATTGGGGTTGAAGCTTCTTGAGGACTGAAATTCACTCCTCAAGAAGATGTTGATGTTCTAGAACAGTGTCTTAATAACTCAAAGGGCTGTATGAGTGAGAACTAAGTTTAATGAAGACAAAGAAGGTGCTGCCATTCAATGAAAAATCAAGGATGAAGAACGCAAACCTGTATTATATTTCTTTAATTCAACCACATCTGTAGGATCACAATTTACCCATTACCATAGGTTTTTATTACAAAATGATAGCATGTAATTACTTGTGAACACAGACGAATATTTATTTCTTTGAGACCTGCCGCTCTTCCCTTGTAACATATTTATAGTATTTATTCCCTTTGTTTATTTTATATGTTTTACAATTAAGCCAACAAGACTTTCAATTGTGTATGACAATCTGTTTTATAGTCAGTTCTGAACTGCATGTTATGGGTGTCCTTGCATATAATATTGTAAAGTTTATGCTTCCAAAATGCAAAAAATAATTATGTGAAAAAGCCCACATATCTGTAGGAATTCTCAGAAAATCAGGTCAGTGGCAATTTCCTATTGACTGCAAATACTATGGCAAACCTGGGTTTATTGTTTTGTAATGTGTGAAATAGCCCTAACATGCTAATTAAAATGTTCTCTCCAGTTTCTATTCAAAATCATAAGGGAATAACAAAGCACTTGATGCAGGCTGTTCTTTGACAGTGCTGTTTTCCCACTTGCCTCTAATTACACTGTTAACTAAATACAGAAATATGAAGGGGAGGGGAAGGAGAGATTTTGATTAATGATAATGACATCATCGGTAACTTGCATTTTTTTTTAAAATGAAACCTGGAAGACTTCTAGAGTTCAACAGTGATCTTGGGCAGTCATCTAAATTTATTCTACCTGGGTTAAAAGGAATGAAAAATTAAGTTGTGAAGTTGATTGACTATGCTGATCTAATTGGACAGAACTATTGAATTCCTGATAGAAAACTTTAACATTCGCTTCTGTTGAAGATGGTAGGGATTCGATCTGGATGTAAAACATGCATTCTGTATGGTTCTATATGCAAAGCATATGTTCTTCCACTGAACCATCTGATGATGTATTTATGGGCTATTCAGTTCCATAGAGAAACAAGACACCTTCTAGTAGCAATCTTAAGGTCCTGAAAGTGCACTCAGAAAATTAAAGTAAAGTAGTTAATGCAACAACAGCAAAAAAAACTAAGCAGTTCCTGATAATTAAGGCAAATGAGATTTAACCAAAAAATGATCTAGTTCTCTGACTTGGTAATAAAGCAATGTCAAGAGCTATGTTGATGAAGCTCTTTTCTTCAGAATCATTCATTTTTCTCTGGAGAAGAACAAGCCTCACATTGGGAGTCACAAAGGGAAAACACAACTTTTGGGTGATGTGAATTGGCTTATAGGTGGGGCTTTGCAATGATAATGCAAGAGTCTATGGGAGCTTCTCATTTGTTCATAAATGTTTTCAAAAACAAGTTTTTTTGAACTGGCAAACAGGCTGGCCATCCTTTCTTCTCCTTTCTGAATTTTGAACTGGGAAATCACATGCAGAGTTCTTTAGCTGTGTAATTGTTTTACATGTCTCTCTAGCAATTATCATGTGAAATGCAGGGATGTCATAGAGAATAGTGGTTTGGAAAAGAATCAGATGAGTTGGTAAAGTCCATGGAAGTGGATCTCAAACATTTTCCAGGAAACTAAAACTTCATCAAATAACAGATTTGTTTCTGGCAGAGTAATGACTTCTTTGTACAGTGATACAACAGCACATCCCTTGCAGTCGATATCACTCTTCACTTTCCAAATGAATGTGAATTGTAGCTTCTGATTAGCCCAGCAACCGTGTGAATGTCAATCTAAGTTTTGCAAAGACTGGTTAATATTCTGTATGTGAGGAGTATTTTGTATTATGCAGATGAGACTCCTGTTCATCCAGCTGATCAGGACACTGTGTGAGTGTGTGAGTGCATCTAAGCTTCCCTGTAATTACACTGCGCACAATCAACTTTGACATCCTTCTCTCTTCAATGTGCTGCATCTCATTATTGCAGCCTTCCCATGGAATGTGTGAAACTTTTTGACCAGGCCATAGCAATTGAAGTAAACACTCTTTGGTCTTGAGTTGGCATGAAGCCAGGAAAGCTATGTGGTCAGAGCTGGAAAATGGCCACAAACGGCTGCTCAGTGTTTGGCACGATCAAGCCTTCAAAAGAAAGCAGGTGCCCTCCTGGCATTTTATAAAGAGAGTCATTTCTGAATGCAAGAGACTTGTATTTTGCATATTAGCATGAGTGCCAATATAAACCCAGCTGTGTGCAACATAAAGTGAAATATATATTTCAAAAACTAGGACACAGCTTTTCTATGGAATAATCGCAAAACATTTGCATATGGATAAGCAATTTCTCTTTTAAACGTTGGCTTTTCTTTGTTTGGAGAAATTTCCCTCCCTCCTTCTCATGTTTTCCATCATAAACATGGTAAATGTTTTAATGTTTATCCAAGGTGACAATAGAACTGGCTGGACATATCTGAGCATAATGTAGGCAGGTGCGCTGCAAGTTGAAGCACTAAATGCTGAAAGCTGCATCTCTGCAAGGCTGCTGGTTGTACTATCCCACACCCATCCAACCCTAGGCTTGATCATCCAGTATAAAGAAAGGCTTTGTCTTAAATGGAGTGCAATTAATTTTAGCATTCACTTCCATTATGTTTCCACTGGGACACCGAAAAGTGAAAGGGGTGCAGAATTATTAATTTACCAAAATTATATGCCATCCATCTCATCAAGGCAACTCTGGCTTACAGAGTAATATAAATAGGATCCCCTTACCTGCCAGAGCTATGTAGGAAAAAAAAAAGGTGTGATGTCCTTGCAGTAGTACTACTATGTGGACCATCCAGATTGCTGAATCCCACTGCTCTGTTCTTAAAAGGATGGGGCAGACCTGTCTATACTTGCTGTGCTTTTGTTATAGCATGCATTGCACGTTTACCACAACCATAAGTTCACATCGCTGGCTATTCTTCAAGCTACCTTTTTTAAAAGGAAGGGATGCTCCTCCCCCACTCCACTGTTGCTCTTGTTACTGTTCTCCAGCTTCTTCCCTCTGACCAATACAAGCAACAGTGAACATGAAAATAACAAAAGCATCTGCCATCACCATCTTATTTGTGTATATTCTACTCTACCCTAAGCATGGGAAATATAAGGGCTGCAGTGGGAGAGCTGAGAAGCAGTGGTTCTCTAGCCAGACCAACTTCTTGTGTACACATTGAGCAGGTTAGATTCACTCCTAATAAGAGAGGAGCCCACTTTTCACTGATTCAAAAATGTGGGAGACAAAATTCTAAAATGTAAACTCCAGACCTGATTTCTACATTCTGCAGGAGGCAGCTCTTCTCTATAGGTATGGCTTTATTTTAGCTGCAGTTAAGCAATTTATCTAGCAGTATTATCTCTATCAGCTTTTGCTGTAATCAAGTCTCTGTTTTCAGGATTAAGTATATGGCAAAATGTAGCGCTGAGCTTGGTGGGAAGTCCGGTAAGACTGACATCATTAGGTCTTGTATATCCAGGCCAATCTTCTTGTCTCTGGCATCATTGCTATGTGTTTTGACTATAAACCTCAGAAATAATTAATGGAATTGCAGCACAAAAGTGCCTTTTACTACCGGGGGTGGGGGTAATGGGCCAGGTGATCATTTGTCTGCTTAAATTATTCGGGTGCCAAATTTTTAGGGACAACCTGAAGGCCCTTTCATTCCTTTCTAATAGGGTTTTTTTTTACACTGGTTTTGAATTGAACTCTCATTCTCAAAGAGAAAATTAATTCCAGAGATCTATGTGGTGGTGTTACTACTAATCTGAATAAAGTAAGGATCTTGCTTTGTACAAGAAGCAGAAAAGTAATTCAGCTTGTACCAATTGTTCTAGCAGTTCCTAAACCTTTATTAAGAAATACCCTAATGAAATATTCATTCTGAACACATCTCCCTTTATCCATATTAGCTCCATCTACCAATAAGTCTGGTAAATTCACAGAGGGGACCCATGATCTTGTAATGGGCTGATACCTCTTACTTTTCAACATGGGAATGAAAATCTTTCATCATTAGTGAAAGTGCCAAATGCTCCCTCACTGAGCCTAAACAATCCTAGCTTGCCTTAACTTCTGTTTTGATAATTTTGATTTGTTGGCATTGTTGTTTTGTATTGGGGAGGGGACATAATATTTTTTTTCATTAACAGGTGCTAGCTTTAACAATATTCATTGCCTTTTCAGTTCTGGTAGATTTAATAGCAGAGTAACTAAATGGAGTTTATATAGCTTATCCTGTATATATTTAGAGATAAGAAATTCATTTAGGGATTAGGGAACGCTTCTTGTATATGCACCATTAAGCACAGCACATCTGCTACTGAGCTGGCAATCAGCAGAATATTGAGAAAAGTTATAAAGGATTTTTTTTTTTTGCACATTTGAACATAGTCGCTCTTACACACATTCGTAGTAAAGATATTTGCATATTGGAGGAATCAGATCAGAGATTTGCCACTCAAATACATGAGAAGACCAGCAAATTATAAAGTTTTCAAGGAGTGATTGATGGAGGAAGAGGAGGAAGAATACTAGATCTGAACTTTGCAATGATCTCTCCCATTCTGTCTCTGGCAGCTGATCAGAGAAATTCAAGAACACAAAATTAGAGATAAAGCCCAGTGCCTTCCTTATAATGTTATGACTACTTGGTTCATTTTACAAGCAGCATGGTAAAGCAGAATAACAGTAGTGAAATGGCAAAACAAGTAGCACATTACAGATATCTCCCTCTTTTCCCAGTTGGTTCATACTCAAGATGAAGTGAAAGGCTCCTAGTAATTCATAGTACATGTAGTCCTCAACTTATAAAGCATTTATTTAGGGACTGTTCAGGGTTACAGTGGCACAGAAAAAAGTGGCATCCAACCTATCCTCACACTTACTACAGTCACAACATTTTCACAGTTACATGATCAAAATTCAGATGCTTGGTAACTGACATGTATTTGCGATGGTTGCAGTGTCCCTAGGTCATGTGATCATTCCCAGCCAGCTTCAATAAGGGAGCCAGATTATCTTCTCAACTCACATAACTGCTTTAGCAATGGAAATTCTGGTCCCAATTCTGGACTACCTGCAATGCAACAAAACTTTTGGGCCTGCACTCCTGAGGACCAATTCTCACTGGCATATAAAACCCACGTAGAACAGTTTTTGAAGACAAAGGTTGCCAAGGAACCAGAAACTAGCTGTAGCTTATTCTTGTGCTATTAATAATATAGCACCTTTGGAACATGTTACTTTGCACTAAAGCTGTGCTCCAACTCAGCATCAACCAAAAATTTCATGCAGATTGGGGTCCTCATTCACGGAAAAATGAATCCTCTGACATTCTATCTCTGATATATTATTTGAAAATTCTTCCATGTGCAAAAAAGGATTTTTATTGTTTAAAGAAACACTATTTTTGTTTTAAACATTTTTTTTACACTTAGCACCAAATACTTTGATGAAAAGGGAAGGTAGACAGTGTGATTCAATAAGTGATAAATCTACTCTTACAGCAGAGTGGTTCTTGAAATCAAACTGCAACTTGTTGCCGAATCACATTGACTTGGTGATGACCTGGAGAGAACTTTAGAAGATATTCTTGATCTAACCGTTTATTATAGTCATCTCACTACTCTTATCCTTATAAGTAGAAGACATTTTGTAGTGGCTTTATTTAACTGGCTGAGGTGAGGACTAAATTTTTTTTTATGCAGAAGTCAAATAAGTTCTTCTACTTTCTAATAGCTCCAATCTGTGCAGAAAGGAGCGTAATTATTCCTTTCTAAAATATTTGCACAAAAACTTTCAATCTATTTGTAGATAGCCTTTTGAACAATGTCTATTTTCTCTCCAAATGAAAAGTTATATGTATAATCAGGATAGGTTTGGTAAATCCTTGGAGTAATTTCTCTGAAACTTGGTCCTTCAGAGCAAAAGACAGAGGAGGTTGGGTGGGGGCAGTTTAAAAAACAGATCTGAAGGATGCATAGCTCAACCCCTTACACACCAGTTTCAAAGAAATATGGCATGCCTTGACCATTTATATAATTCTAATTTAATTGCAAATTTAATTTTTTTTTGTGACAACAAATGCCATCGTCCTGGCATTTATTTATTAAGCTCATAATATGGCTGAAGACACAATAAAGCTGCATAATGGAAGAATACAGATTCTCTCATTCCAGATTCAAGTATAAGTCAGGCTCTATTATTCATAGACTGTTGCAAGTTGGGTTGGGCTATTTTTGAATTAAGAAGCCATTTGTAAAATGAATTCAGCAATTCTTGCCCTGCCTATTCTGCACAACTTTCCACTTAGGGAGAGGTCTTCTTAAATAGTAACCTTATAGTAGTATGTGCTTGATTATGTGTATATTTCTACTTAAATTATCATGATTATTTCAAAATATTGGTGTTACAACACACAGACACAGACAGACACACAGACACACACACACCTCTTAATGTCCTGCTTGTGATAGTATATATATGACTATGATCAGAGTATATGAAAACAGGAAAATCAGAACATAATTTGTACTTTTTCTTCTGTTTTATTTTATAAAAGGGGAATAGAATTTTGAGACAAATGGGCAATATTTTCCTTTCCCTAAGATTGCATTGAGGCAGGAGCAATGGTACACTTTAGGCCAGGGTGCCAAACTCAAGGCCCATGGACCAGGTCTTATCTTAAAAACAGTATTTTATATTTAAAGAAGCTTACCTTTAAACTAGTTCAACTTTCTACCCTATCCAGAAATGTAAATTAAACCATCCACAATCATCCTGTTTCCATTTGGGTATGTTTAAGAAAGGGAGACTTCCTGATTTTCAGATAATTTATTTTCTCAAGCTGTTCCTTTTCTAACTTTCCAATAGACCAGGGCTGTTCATCACGGGCTGGATGCATCATGTGCTGGCCATGCCCGATGTAGCGAAGAGGGGAAAGGCCTGATAGGTCACATGACGCAGCCATGACAACATGAGTATGACACCCTTGTAATAGATCATTCGCTTCCCAGTGGGTTAAGATTATTCTCTGTCTTTCACTCTGGGATATACAAAGTTGATGACCTTTTTCTATGCGTTGCTTCCCTAGTATTTTAAAGATATTATTAAAAGCACAGAAGCAGGACCAATATAAAATCTTTACAGACTTATACTGAAATAGATGACTGGTTCATCTGGATCAACTTTACAGAGTTTCATCAAGCAGAAGTTTTGTCCAGTCTCTTTAACTGGAGACAGAAAGGTGAGAAACTTAAGTTCACATGCTATATACTATTACCAAATTGTCTTTCACTGTTCATGAATATACTAGATGAATTAGATTAATAAGATGAACTGCTAGTGAATCACCATGGACCATATGCCCAGGTTTTTCTCATATCATACAATAGAGTTTTAGGTTCCAAGTGACTGACAGCTTTAATGCAAATAATGTTGATATTTGTCTGATAAACAGAAGTTTCATTCATACTTTCTTTGGGATGGGCATTGTCCAATATAATTTTGTACCTCAATAGACCAGCACAATAAATATTGGCATGTTACTGATGGCACAAGGGATGCATTTATGCCTCAGGATAAAATTATCAATGAATATGACTCGACTGCAGGTGTCACTGTAAGATTTGGAATCAGAGCTTGCTTTTTGACAGTTGCTATCCTTCAGAGTAATTTTTGTTTCCTTCTTCAAAACATAGTGATGAAAGCAACAATAAAGGTTCGGGGATAAAGAAGGATCAAGTGGACATATATAACAAATGCTTTCAATGTACAATTGTGTGTTTGCATGATAAACCATCTCTGACCCCCCCTCCCAGGCAGTATATTTGGAATCTCAGAGCTAGAAAGGGGAAGAGAAATGGCGTTACTTTTGAGTGAAAAATATTACAAAGTATTCATTGCTTAAAAGGTGGTACTAGCTCCTTTCTCTCCTCATCAGTATGCAGTTAAGAATGAATGAATTAAAAAAAGATTGATTTGATTATGGACCACAGAAATTATTTTTGCTCTCCAAGAAAATCAGTCACTGCAAATGCATGTTCACAAATCTATTTTTATTCTTAGGTTTTCTCCCCCCTCCCCATTTTTAAAGCAACTAGATATAATCATAGAAGTATGAAAGCATCATAGGACTGTGCTATTTGGTATGACTTTTCTACATGGGAATAAACAAATAAGAGTTGCATTTAGATTAAAGGTTATCAACGGGTATAAAAATCATGAATATCTTGCTTAGTTTTTAAAACATTGCTACATTTGACACTGAAATGCTTAACAAAGAAACACTATGATTATATAAATAAATTTATTTTCTCTTTTAAAAGTTTAACCTTGTCTTTCCTGGTTTAAAATCTCAAATCCCAAAGAGAAAAAAATTACCTTGTTGAAAGAGTATGAGAGATTGGAAGTAACACAATAGTTTTAATGTTTGTGTTTCCAAATCACACATCATTTTTCATAGAAGGAATTTATATCAGGAATAAAATATTTTCATTGTGAATATTATTTGCTGTCTCTTTATTTTTCTCCGCTGTCCCTAGCTACATACTTCCAGATAATTCTTTAAGTTATTAATCTTGATATTTATTTTTTTACTTTTTAAATCTCACACTTCACCTAAAAGGTTGCTATAGCAGTTTACAGAAATCAATAAAAATACTTTACATATATAACTATACCATATTCTTCACTGACATTTAAGAGCTGTTTGTTTGTTTGCTTTCCAGATGGTAAAGCTGCTTCCAGTGCTGTTACTGGCATCTCTCTCCCTCCCTCCCTCCTTCTCCTCCTCCCCTTCTCTCTTTTTTCCTCCTGAGCACCAAAACTATATTGGTCTGCTTCCATGCCGGTGTTCATTTCAGAAGCCCCAAGTCTTGGTAGACTGTCATCATCTGACACATCATGCCTCTTCCAGTTCCAAGAATAGACAATCTGGATCGGCATATTGCAAAGTATAGCCTCTTTGAATAATTGTTCAGCCTTTCTAATTAAACATAGGAGTACTGGAGGGCAGTACTCCTTAAATGGGTGTGGTAAGGTTTTTCATAAGATGGAAAGAAAAAATTGGGAGGTGGTGGGAGAAATGGCCAAAAAGGAACTGGAGGAGGAAGCTAGTACAATTTGGACTTGAAAAGTCCCAGGCCTTGAGACCAAAGGGTAAATGTAACTGTTTTCAAGCACTGACTGATGAAATCTATTAGGAATTTGTGACTTCACCTCCAAGCACATCATTCCATATTTATAAGTGGCAAAAGAAATAGGCTTTTTCCTTCTTCAGGTGTGTGCGGCTAAATGCGGCCCCTTTAATCCGAAAGAACAGCTCATCTGGTATGTTTTCTTTAATTCCCAAATTGTTAAGGGAATAGGAGATAAAAGATGCATGCTTACAAAAAAAGTGGAGAAAAAAGGAAGAAGAGGCAGCAGCAATCCTTCACAAAGATCTTTTTAGTGTCAACGTAAATGCATACAAATAGCAGATGATGATCTCTTTTATTGGGCTAACATTTATCCGGTAATATCCACACACTTTTAAAACCATTTGAGACCTTCTCTTCAGGTGTTCATTTGAATAGAAATAGCTGAACGAGTGTTTTTATAATTGATCCCCTGAGTACTGAATGTCTAGTGCAGCATAACCAACATTTTCCCCCATTGCTGATTTTTTTTAAAACCAAATTGCTACTCTGCAAAATTAGGAAATTTTTGTACACTTTTGATAAAGAAAATTAACCTCCCAGATGCCAAAATCCCTTCTTCGGAAGTAATTCCCACTGCTTTTAGTGGGGCTAATGCTCAGGTTAAATAGGTGTAGGATTGCTAGCTCAAAAATTATTAAAAAAAACAAACAACAACAAAAACAATTCATGGAATTTTTCAATAAACAATTTCTGTGAATGTTATATTCAACAGTAAGCATGAGAAGAAATTCAATGATTAAGTCATGTTTTAAACGTATGACCGCACAGAACCTCCATGTTGGAAGAAAGCTTAAGTAAACCTGTTCGCTTTGAAAACCAAGGCAGAATTTGTTTTGTCCCTTCTTTTATTTCATTTACACCAAAAGAAATATCTTCAGAATTAGCACTGATGTTCCTTTCATGCATGTTTGTGTATGGGGGGGGCATGTATATATTAAAAACTCTGCTTTCCAACTTGCAGTGTCTGTCAGCAAGCCTGAATCTTCCAGCTAAACTTTCACTCTTGAATGCGAGTATCTGAAAGCTCTCGGGGTGATCTGAAAACAGAGAATGATTTGAAATAGTGATTTTCAATCCTGATCTAAGAAACTTTTAAAATGCGAGAATAAAATAAAAGGTTCTATTATATTCTACAGAATAGGGGGGGAAATATTGAACAGAATTGTTATAAATAGCTATCTCCTTTAAAGCTGGGATTTGCAGATGCTGAAATCAGCCTCTTATAGGAAGGCTTACCTGAATAGTATTTCAAAAGTAGCAGAGGGAAAAGATATTATGAACATGTGAGAAAACCAGTTAGCATTTGTATGTTGTATAGAAAATGCTTGAGTATAAAGAAATTACTAGATAGCCACTAGAGACACCCACTTATGTTCATGAAACAAGCACTACAAACTTCACTTCTCTCAAACCATCGCCAAGTACAAGATCCGTCTTTAATTTAATCCTGCCGAATTGAGAGTCATTTTATTTGTGATTGTGCAGAGAGAAATTATGTTACTCTGCGCTTGCCTTGAACCTTACCCTCACCCCTTTCTCTCTGTGTGTATTATTGAACAACACAAAAGCCTGTGCTTGCTACTACCGATTCTTTATTTTTCTCTTTGTGCCAGATTATTCAGATCAACCTTCATGCGGTTCCTTCAGTGCTTTTTGCTAAAATGAAGAAATTACTTAATTATTTCCCTGTCCACCTCATACCAGAGTGTTTACTTGTACATTGATCTGGATTAATCACCCTAGGAAAGAAGGACATTCTGTGCTGTTTCGAGCCCCTGTATTTTTCTGACTTGTGTGACAGGACTTACCTAAATTCACACAATCACATAGCTACCATTATTTCTTTCTTGCTTCAGCAATTCAGTACATGAAGCCTGAAATGATATGTGAATACCCCAATTTTCATTTTAGGGAAGGAAAAAAAAGTCGTTATGGCTATAGCAATAATTCTACAAATGAAATGGGAATAGTCAAGACTATAAACCTTAGAAATGTCTGAATAAATGAAAGTGACAAGACGCTGTCACTCCCTTTCTATTTTTATGGCATCAATGGATGTATTTAAAATACGTGGAAGGAGTTTCCTGAATAAAACCTTGCCAAACACAACTTAAAAGAAAGTGAAAAGTATAAATTAATTGTGTGTGCATATTAATGTACATACATATAGTATTTCCTTGTAGGGTGGGTGGAATGGAAAACAAGGGAACAAAATTGTCAAGAAATAGGGACATTTTCTCTAAAATTTGCAATGGGGAGGGAAGAGAAGTTGTGAACATCTCTTTGCTGGCACTTAATGCTACAATGTCCCATGCTTGCTTATCTGTTTTTGATTTTAAAATTATAGGGATACTTCCCCGCACTGCTGCAAATACTCAACAAGAGATTTTCAATGGAAATGAGAAGCATTTTAATCTGAAAAGAGATAGGCAGATCCTTTAGCCATCTTGAGCACTTAATAAGGGGCATATATTATTTCTCCTCTTCCTATTGCAAATGTTTAAAAAAATTATTCTACTGTGAAAGAAGCATAGAAAATAATGTCTCTTTCATGGGTATGCAAAGAATTTCTTCACCGTGCTAGCCACATTTATCAAGCATTACCATTAGCAACTGTTTTTAAACACAGGAAAAAAGCAATATCATTATCAAAGCTAAAAGCAGCAATAGTTGATAACAGTTTAAATCCAACACAGCATGGAAATCATCATGAAATGGAATTTTGATTTTTGCCTGCCATTAATGCAGAATATGGAGAGCCTCGCTTACATGTGATCTGAAATCTGCTTATCCTGCAAAATAAATTATGGAGTTATTCATGAAAGGAACTTTTTTTAATATAAACTCAGTTTATTTGACAAAGTGGCCACTTAATACGCAGTTTAGTGCATTTTTTTTCCAACTCAGAACCCCACCATATGAGTTGAACTTAAAGTTATACAATCTCCATCTTTCAATGATTATGTATAGATCTATTTACTTGACTTCCCACCCACCCACATATCTCTTTTAGATTTTATAGAAAAACTTGATACCAGATGCTAACTTGCCAGAAGAAGCAAGAAACAGGAATTTAGTACCATAACCAGTCTCATGTAAATGGAAGTATGAAAGGAAGATGAGAGAATCCTATATAAGGAGAAAAATGATATTAAAGCATTAACAAGAAATTAGAAATTGCAACTCCAAAATATTCCAAAGGAATCAAAATCACATGAAATATCAGTACTGCTTTATAAAGCCATAGTAAGGCCAGAGGTGGTATTCAGCAGGTTCTGACCAGTTCTGGAGAACTGATAGCGGAAATGTTGAGTAGTTTAGAGAACCGGCAAATCCCACCTCTGACTGGAGATTTTACAGTATCCTTTCCCCTGCCACGCCACCAAGCCATGCCCACAGAACCGGTAGTAAAAAAAAAATCTGAATCCCAACACTGAGTAAGACCACAACTGGAATACTACATCCAGTTTTGGTCACAACATTATAAAAAAAGACATTGAGACCTTGGAAAATGTGCAAAGAAGAGTAACTAAGGTGACCTGGAGACAAAAACATACGAAGAACGGTTGCAGGATTTGGATATGGTTCATCTAGAGAAAAGAAGGACTGGGGTGAGATGGGGGAACATGACAGCAGTATTCCAGTATTTGAGGGGCTACCACGAAAAGGAAGGGATCAACTTATTTTCCAAAGCCCCAGAAGGCAGGACAAGAAACAATGGATGGGAACTAATCAAGGAGAGGAGCAACTTGGAATTAAGGAGACAGTTCCTAACAGGGAGGACAATTAACTAGTGGAACAGCTTTGCATTCAGAAGTTGTGGGTGCTTCATCACTGGAGGTTTTTAAGAAAAGACTGGATAGCCACCTATCTGAAAAGGTATCGGGTCTCCTGCTTGAGCAGGGGGTTGGACTAGAAGACCTCCAAGGTCCCTTCCAGCTCTATTCTGATTGGATAGAAAGGAAGATACACTAAAAAAAAGGGAGACAACAAGGAATGCTTGCCTTCTGAAACAAACTGGCTTGCTGGTTGCTGCTTTCCCTAGAAACTCTTTAGGTGCCCTTGCCTTTAAGAGAGGAAATTACTGTGACCAATTAGTACTCAATATCAGAATGCAGAAAGGAATAGCCTGTACCTTGAAAACATCTCTAACAGTGGTGGGATTCAATTTTTTTACTACCAGTTCTGTGGGCGTGGCTTGGTGGGCATGGCAGGGGAAGGATACTGTAAAATCTCCATTCCTACCCCATTCCACTAACCTGTTTTCCAGCTCCGTTCTCCTATGCATGGCAACAAAAGAAGACCCAACCAATCAGCTGGGACTCAATGGGAGGCAGAGAATAGATTTGGGTGGGGCCAGTCGGAGGTGGGATTTGCCAGTTCTCCGAACTACTCAAAATTTCCGCTACTGGTTCTCCAGAACTGGTCAGAACCTGCTGAATACCACCTCTGATCTCTAAAGACATTTCCTCGTGCCCTAGTTCCCTCTACTCACCAACATTATCTTTCTCTTCCCCTTCCTTTAAACTAGTTCTGTAAGTTTTGCATTTACTGCATTTCAGAAGTTCAATTTTGTAATTTCTTAGCTAGCCAAATAAAGAAATCAACTAAGGCTACTTACAGTAATCTTATAATTCGAGAAAAAAAAACATGAGGGTTATAGTTTGAATGTTGTGGCATGACCCATCAGGAAATGGAAATGGGAAGTATAATTCAACAGTATCTGGAGGCAAAGTAAAGGGGATGTTACCAGAGGTGGTATTGAGCAGGTTCTGACCAGTTCTGGAGAACCGGTAGCAGAAATTTTGAGTAGTTCGGAGAACCAGCCAATACCCTATCTGACTGGCCCCGCCTCCATCTATCCTCTGCCTCCGAGTCCCAGCTGATCGGCTGGGTCTTCTTTTGTTGCCCTACACAGGAGAATGGAGTTGGAAAGCAGATTAGTGGGGTGCGGAGGGAATGGGATTTTGCAGTAACCTTCCCCTGCCACGACCACCAAGCCACGACCACAGAACTGGTAGTAAAAAAAGTTGAATCCCACCACTGGATGTTACTGTAAAATATCCCGGGGCTAGATTTGATAGAGTTATCCAAACAAAGGTAAACATATCTTGGGATCAGATTAAGAGAAATTCTCATGGTGTTTTGGCCTCCAAATTGGATACAAATTTCCTCAGGATTTCTTGGTTTGATTCTCATAGAAACATAATTGGAGAATGGAGCTCAAGCTGTTAAATTGTGAAAGTCCAGAAATCCTGAATGTTAAATTCAGGGACATTAAAAAAGAAAGTGTGATGTGTACCCCAAAGCCAAAATTAGGTACAACACAACTATACTGATCTCCAACCTTTTTGACAGGGATTCCTGGGTTCAAATCATCCATAACACACATCCAATAGCATCTGGCTGAAAATGCATGTACTGGTCTAAGATCCCATGTGGAATGGCCGGTAATCTTGCTCTTATTTACAGTATAACCCAAAGAGATTGGTAAATTCAACGTTATGCAAGTTTGCAATGGAGACTGGATCTTATTCTGGTCTCTTGATCGCTCTCTCTCCTTCCCTCCCTCCCTCCATCCCTCCCTTACTTATTCACTCACTCACTCACTCACTCACTCACTCACTCACTCACTCAGTGCAGTAATGATAGCTAGTACCATATTTTTCCATCTATAAGACGTCATGTATAGGATGCTCCCCTTTTTCTTACCCAAAATTCAGAAATCAAGTGAAAACTATCTCAGGTGGTGGAGACAGGGCCTGCACATAAGGCAGCAGCCCAGGTGGAATGCCGGTGGAATGCCAGAGGGTTGGAGAGTGCTGAAGTGAGTGGGCCTCCTGCCTGAAGTGCTCATGCTGGCTGCCCCTTCCCGGCCAGAGCTGGAATGCTGCCACATTTAAGTACTGATAGATGCCATCCATTCCTCACAAGCCTGGGCAACTGCTGGACAGAGATGGGCCCGTTTCAGCACCTGGCACCCAGATGCCCTCACTTTCCCCAAACATTTCTTTGCCTGTCTAATTTCCAGGTCTGTCACATTTCTCGCCATCGTCTGCAGTGAAACAAAAGTTTGTGGGACTAAAAAAAAAAAAGTTGAAGTCTCGCTTCCATATTCCTAACATAGCAAGCCATTAAAAGTATGGAAATTATACTCTGACCCATCTGTTCAGGTTCAAGAAACTGCTTTAAAGATACTTCCTGTAGGCACAGCCTAAGAGGATACAACTACGTAAGATCTTGCAGAGTTCTTGTCCTTGCTCTGATCTGTGAAGGTTTCTCAGTGGCAACAGAGTTTATCTTTAACACGGCACATAGTGAAGTAGCCATTATGTCAGTCTGCAGAAAAATAGTATAATTACCTTCCAGAATGTCATTCAGAAAAACCTCTCTGAGTAACATCACAAGGCAACCAGTTGAAATAGCAAGACACTTGTAGATAACTGTTACTTAAATGTATTTATACAGAGACTCTGGATGGTAGGCTGGGAGATTAATGAGTGGAGGCTTAGCTTTAATTTAGGAGATGTCATCAACTGTTTAAATTGGCTACTTATTGTTGAATTGTAAGGCTGGGCTTGTTTCTATTCTTTATATAAAGTTCTTGCTGAGCTGCTCTTTAGCTCAGTGATAAGAAATTTCTTTTCAGATAATGAGAAAACTTTGGACTATTTTGTATAAAGACAGGTATCCTGTCTTTTAGTGCTGCTGATATGAATTAAGTGAAAGACAAGCAACGTAGCCTCTCACATTCCCCTTTTCCCCTACAAATTCCTTCCCATTAAAACCAGTGGAAGGGAAATAATACCCCGTTTCCCTGAAAATACAACCTACCCCAAAAGTAAGTCCCAGCTTGATTTTTACATGTGTACCCAATATAAGCCCTACCCCCAAAATAAGCCCTAATTAAGACCCCGCCCTCTCCAGAGTGCACAGGTAAAAACTAAGCTAGGGTGGGGATGGGGGTGTGGAGCTGCCTTACTATTTTAGACAGTTGTAGCCAGGCCTCACACACCGTGACACCTGCCTTGCCGGCCCATTTCTTCTGCAACTGGCAAGGCTGGCAAGGCTTTCCTGAAGCCTCTGTAGCTGATAACAAAGTTACGGATCAATCCGGAGCTCTGTTATTGGCTGCAGAGGCCTTCAAGAAAGGCTTGCCAGCCGCAGAAGAAGAAGTTCCTGAAGGCCTCTGACAGCAAAAAGGAGGCCGGGAGTGACGTGTGCAAGTGAGGTTAGTCAGTGGATGACATCCCCTGAAAATAAGACCTAGTGCCTTTTTTGATGGCAAACAATTATAAGACAGGGTCTTATTTTGGGGGAAATACAGTATGTATAAAAGTCCAAGGCTGCTCCCATTTTACAGACATGTGTCCAGATCAGCACCCATGCCCATTCACTCAGCATGCCTGCCTCATTTTACATTTCTCCAACACAAATGTTGGGGAGCACTAATCTGATATCTTTTCCCCTCTTTCACTGTGAATAGAAACTTGGCATACTTTGCAATCTCCTCAGATTGATGTGTGTGTGTGTGTGTGTGTGTGTGTGTGTATGTATGTATGTATGTATGTATGTATGTATGGTATTCAGCTTTGTTTTCAGCTTTGTTCGTCTGTGTGTATTGTCAGACAAACACAATATAGAAGCCTGATGATGGCAGATGAGATTCTGCCAAAACGTTGCCACAACTTGAAAAGCACAACTATAATGACGTGGGAAAATACATGAACAAAGCTGAATACCATACATATAAATACCTGCGAAAACTTAAGAAAACAAATATATATAGACCTAGACTCCCAGCCAATCAGGATGAGGAAAAAAACCATTCAAATAAAGCAGAAAGCCAGCACCAAATTCAAACAAAAAATGGCTGCCAAGCCTGACACACAAGATTAAAAAGAACCCAATACACAAGCCTGAGGATGGTAGATGGGATTCTGTCAAAACATCGCTATAATAAAAGCACAAATATTAAGATGTGGGCAGAATCTTATCTGCCATCATCAGGCTTCTGTATTGATACAGAAATAAATTTGGAAATGTATTGATACAGAAGCCTGATGATGGCAGATGAGATTCTGCTGAAACATTGCTACAACTTTAAAAGCACAACTATAATGACGTGGGAAAATACCTGAACAAAGCTGAATACCATACATGTAAGTACCCACGAAAACTTAAGAATATATATATTCTTCCAGATGCCCCAAACTATACGGCCTCCCAAAAATACACAAAAAAGGCATACCTCTCAGACCCATAGTCAGCTCCAGAGGAGCACCACTACAAAACCTAGCTAAACACTTAGCAAAACAGCTACAGCCCCATGCTGAAACAGCAGCTTCACATGTACAAAACTCATACCACTTCTTGGAAATGATCAAAGATCTACATGTGGAGCAAGAAGATCTGCTTGTAAGTTTCGACGTGGTTTCACTATTCACTCAAGTCCCAATAAAAGAGACCCTTGAAATCATCAAAAATAAATACCAACCAGCTAAACACCTCATGGAACTAACAGAACACTGCTTAACCAACACATATTTCATATACAAAGGACAAAGATACAAACAAATTGAAGGAGCTCCTATGGGATCACCACTGTCACCCGTCATTGCAAACCTGTTCATGGAAGAATTCGAATCCAGAGCCCTGGCCAATGCCATCCACAAACCCAAACTATGGTTAAGATACATCGATGACACATTTGTGATTTGGCCCCATGGAAAAGAAAACCTAAACAATTTCCTAACACACCTAAACAGCACACACCCCAAAATCAAGTTCACCATGGAAACGGAAACAAACAAACAACTACCATTCCTAGATGTACTAATCTACAAAAAAACAGATGGCACACTAGGACACATCGTATACCAGAAGAAAACACACACCAACCACTACCTCAACGCCCAATCCCACAACCACCCAGCACAGATAAACTCCGTGGCTAAAACACTAATTACTAGAACCAAACGCCTGGCAGACAAGACCCACATTAAGACTGAACTATGCACCCTGACTAAAGTACTGACAGCCAACGGCTTCCACAAAAGCAAAATCACCGGCTTGATCCACAAAAACACACTGAGACATAATAGAGACCCAGAAGATGAACAGACCTATGGAACAGCTGTCCTGCCCTACATAAGAGGTACTACAGACAAAATTAGTAAGATACTACACAGACACCACATCAAGACTGCCTTCAAAACAGACAAAAAAATAGCAGCCATCCTTAGAAACCCCAAAGATAAAATTGACCTGGAAAACCAAGGCATATACAAAGTCCCCTGTGCATCATGCCCGGCCACATACATTGGACAGACCAATAGAAGAATAAGTACCCGCCTGGATGAACACAAAAATGCAGTCAAAAAGCTGGAACACACTTCCTCACTAGTCCAAAACATGGAAGCCACAGGTCATAGCATCAACTTCAATGGCACCAAAACCTAGCCACTACAGAAAACCCCAGCCACAGAATCATCAGAGAAGCCATAGAGATTGAAAAAGACCAGAAAGCATGACTAGAAGAGATGATTCCACCAAACTGTCAATCATTTGGAAGCCTGCACTCACAAACAAAAATGGTTTTTCTTCATCCTGATTGGTTGGGAGTCTTGGTCTGTGTTTATTGGCCTGATGATGGCAGATGAGATTCTGCTGAAAGCGTTGCTACAACTTTAAAAGCACCACTACTATGACGTGGGAAAATACCGAACAAAGCTGAAGGCTATATATATATATATAAGTCCCCTGTGCATCATGCCCGGCCACATACATTGGACAGACCAATAGAAGAATAAGTACCCGCCTGGATGAACACAAAAATGCAGTCAAAAAGCTGGAACACACTTCCTCACTAGTCCAACACATGGAAGCTACAGGTCATAGCATCAACTTCAATGGCACCAAAACCCTGGCCACTATGGAAAACCCTAGCCACAGAGTCATCAGAGAAGCCATAGAGATTGAAAAAAGACCAGAAAGCATGAATAGAAGAGATGATTCCACCAGACTGTCAATCATTTGGAAGCCTGCACTCACAAACAAAAAAATCTCCACACCACAAGCCAGGCAAACACCTGGGCGCAAACAGATCACCCCTGATACCTCCAGCTCAAACACACCCCAACCAGGCACCCAGATGAAACCCAGCTTCTAACTAATGATAGCTGTCCATTTACCCGAGCCAAGCTGCACTAAAGGCCTCCATTAAAGTAACACAATGCTGCCAGCCAATCAAGATACAAAAAGAGCCAAAAACAGACAGAAGATATCAGAAACACCCATCCAAGCAGAACACAGCAAACTCCGAGACCAATAAACACAGACCAAGACTCCCAACCAATCAGGATGAAGAAAAAACCATTCTGGCACAGCAATAGGCTGCCCCAAATTTAAATCTGAAACCACCATAAAAGTCTGACTCACAGATGAACACTATACAGAAACCTGATGATGGCAGATGAGATTCTGCCGAAACGTTGCTACAACTTTAAAAGCACAACTACAATGACGTGGGAAAATACCCGAACCAAGCTGAATGCCATACATGTAAGTACCCACGAAAAACTTAAGAAAACAAATACACACACACACACACACACACACACACACACACACACACACACACATATATATATATATATATATATATATATATATATATATATATATATATATATATATATATATATATATATATATATATAAAACTTCCAAGAGGAAATTTACTGTTTATATCAAAATAAACATTGCCTCTTACCATAGGAATCTTTTTACCAGCAAAAGGCTAAGAGACATTTGTACTTCTCTGAACAAAATGTTCCAACATAGTAGTGCAATCACTGAGAAAAGGAATGTTCTGTTTTCTCTATTGTAAACTTAGCAATATTAAATAATATTCAAGCATTTGTGGGTGACTCCACTGTTAAATCAGAATTATGAGTTCTTTCCTATCGTAATGGCACCACTGATAGCATCAGCATTAAGTTATCACATGCTAGCTTTCCAAAACATCTGTCTAGTGGTAGTTAGAAATTTGGCCTAGATATCTCTCTATATCAACTAGTTTTAAACCAAAATGAAATAACAGAAATACAATTAGGTCTGAATTATATAAAAAGAATACAATAACCCAAACTTAATCTGTGTTTGTAATATTATTATATTTGATTGTGTTATTTTAAAAAGATATACATGTTCACAGACTGGTCAGCAGCACCTACACTTCTAGTTCTTATTCATAATCATTGTCTTCAAGATGTCACAGAATTGTCTGTATAACAAAGAGTAAAAATGTAAATAAAAGAATAAGACATTCTGAGATTTCCAGTGCATATATATCATGATTGTGAGAAACAGGTTATAACATAATGATGTTTCCATTTAAAAAAAAAAAAACTTATAAATGCTACTTCTAATTCACTGCATAACTTATACAGTCTTAATTGACCTTATTTAACAAATGGCTTATTTATTTCTTTATTAAATAAACTTATAAAGCCATCCATCTACCAGGAACAAAATAAAACATGACATGATAAAAAAAATAAGTTAAAACAATAAAAAACATTGTAGTTCTTTAAAAATTACATTCATTCACCAACCATCTAATGCCAAATCTACCAATATGTTGGTTCCTATTATTTATGTTTAATATTTTATTTAATCCCCAGGTACTAAATTTGAAACTTTGAAAGTCATGTTCTTCTGTTTTTAGTCGACTCTGGTAGGGTCAGTCTTCATTTTAAAATGTTACTTACGTCCAAAACAGAAATTAAAATTATTCTGTCTTAGCAGGTTCACAGCAAAACCATATATCTACAGATCACCTACTAGTCGCTTGGCTTATACATTAAATCATAGTTAGTTTAATCATGTTTTATTGTGTAATCACAATGACTAGGGTCACTCAAAACGCTAAGCATGTAAACCATACAAAGCACATTACGGCCCAGCCAAAAATATGTACATAGTTTGTGCATGTGTGATTTTTTTTCTTTTGTCACAACATTCATCTAATAAGCTAGCTTTTCAAATGCTAAAATTGTCTCTAAAATGTTAAATATTAAATTAAAAAATAAAATTATTTTAATGCTAAGTCTCACAAAACTATAGCTCAACTATCACTTCTTCCTTGATATAGAATAATCCTATGGAGGACCATGACAGCAAAGAATAAATTCTTCCCTGTTGCTTTGATTACCATAGCTTTGGTGCTAGGATGGTACCATAAAGGGGGAAAAATAAAGTGGATGTGAGGAAAGGCTGTGAAATGTTGCAAACAACTGAGTAAGTAAAGGAGCTGTGAGAAGGGAACAATCCTTTCCAAAAAGAGAAGACAGAAACAGGTAGATTGGTCCACCTAGGAACTATCCAACGGTGTCTGCCTTCACTACATAGATGATAAAGGCAAGAAGCAGGGTATACTATCAACACCAGTCTGTCCCCATTGCTAACACACTACAATTCATATTATAATTTCTGAAACTGGCTTAAGAAACATTTAATATGCAGTGCAGAATTGGCCTAAAATCTGGTTTTAGCATAGGTAGTCAATAACATACTCAAAGAAGCAGTGCAAGATTGGAAGGTGTGGAGAGACCTGGCCTGTAGAATTGTCAAGAATTGAACACAACTGAATGGATAACATCATCATCAGTTGATAGCATCTCTTTAGACTCTGGTCTCAGAGAGTAGATTCCAAAACTGTTTCTCATGAGGGAATAGGTGTGTTTGAGAATTCATTAAGGGGGAATAATGGGTCCTCCTCACATCTTAAATCATGAGTCTTCTAGAATTACTTTTTGACTGTGAATTTGTAGACCTCAGAATGGAAAGCAGCAGTATCTACAGCAGTATTTCTCAACCTTAGCAACTTTAAGATATGTAGATTTCAACTTCCAGAATTCCCTAGCCAGCATGTTATGGTTGAAAAATACTGATCTAGAGCTATTTTTAGAGCTGCTACTTTCCCATTCCTGTCTGCAGAGGCCAGAAAAGAGCTTTTTTTTTTTTTTTTGCATGTAAAACATGTGTATTTCCATCAACCTCTAGCCATTTCCTATTCATTTTCTGTTAAGCTAATTCTAAGGAAATAATTTCCCAATCTTCAGAAGCAATATTTCTTTTTAAAACAAAATTAAAGAAGGTACAAAAAATCTCATCAAATCTCCATCTCCATAGATAGCATCCTCAGTTCCTCCTTTGAATGGGTTTTTTTTTTCCCCATTCTCTTACTTTTGAAAAATGCATTATGAGAAGAGGCCAAAGCAATGCTGTTTGAGTATCACACTGTCCCATTTTTTTAAAAAAAATTTCAGCTGATTGAGCTGTCCAGTTGACTGGAAAGGGCTGATGGAATTAAGGTCCTGGCCTGAGCAGACCAGATCCCCAGCCAGCTGGCGAGGGAATGGGTCTGAGCCAGGTAATTATTGCCTAGTGCGGAGGTCAGGAGCCTCTGTGAAGCTGATGTCCTAATGAAACACAAATGGGACATCTGTGTTCAGGAGTTCAGCTAAGCCAAGAGAACAGAACTTTGCCAAAGTCTACTTCAGAAAGAAAAATATCATTTGCTGCTGAAGAATAGTATTTTTAAAACACAATTTTATTATCTTTTAAAAATATACGCTTGACACATTTTACAATTTTAAAAAATATTATCCAAGTTATATTGTGCTACACAAAGTTAAGTACTGTACTGGTGATATGATCACATTAGCCTAATATTGGACAGACTGGGTTCACACTTTATGATTCCCTTGACCTTGGCTACTGAACAAATAATGATTGACTGGGTTTACACCACAGCACCATGTTTTAATAACCTCCCATTTGGATATGACAATGAGCTCTATATGAATCCATTCTTGAAAAGAACTCAAAAAATTGCAACACTGATTTGAAGAATGAAACTCTTTAGTTGCAGCTGAGCAAGTCTAGACTCTGGGTTTTTCTCCACTGCTTAGTTGAAGTGCTATCCATCTGTCGTATTAACTGAAGAAATCTATAGAAATCTCCCTGTAAGTGGAAAGCTCTACTTATAACCTCAGAAGTACATCAATTTTACTTCCTTTGAAATTGCCATGGATTTCTATCAGCTTTATGGGGAAAACATTGAGACCCAGTTTGGTGAAGTGGTTAAGGCACCAGACTAGAAACCAGGAGACTGTGAGTTTTAATTTTGCCTTAGGCATGAAAGCTGGTGGGGTGCCTTTGGACCACCTATGACCGTGATGGCGAACCTATGGCACACGTGCTGGAAGTGGCATGCTGTCAGCCTCAACATATCTTCCTAATAAGTATATTCTGTCTTCTAACTATTGCATATCTGCTGCTATGCTAATTTACTTCTTTTGGCTGTCATGAAACGGTGGGAGGGGGGAATCTTGGAGGGGAAGAAGGCAGGAGGTGTTTTGCATTCCTTTGCTGGGTTAGCAAGGGGAGGGGGGATTCTTTTCTTTAAGTTTCCATTTCTTCGCTAGCCTCTGTCCCTTTTTGCGCAACTGCGAACTTTTATCAAAATATGTCAAGGTCAACTGACAGTAGCCTCATCACCACCTGGAGATGACCACATGATCATATTCAGAAGTTTTAATTGGAAGAATCATTTGAACTTTGGGGGGTGGGAGCAATTCTATTCCTTTGTATATGTGTTCTACCCGCCAATTTCTTAGTTTCGGAATTGGCTCTGTCGTTTCCACTTTATTTCCCAGTAAAAGGATGACTTTGCTCTACACCATGGAGTCTGAGTATTTCTTTCTTGGGATTTAGAGGGAGCACAGACTGACACATGCAGAGCCACTTCTGCCGGCACGCGAGAGGTTGCCCCAAAGAGCTCCACTGCGCATGCGCACGTGCTGCCCACCCAACAGCTGATTGTTGGGTATTTGGCACATGTGCATGGGGGCAGGGAGTTCATGGGAGATGGTGGCTGAGAGGCTGTTATTTCCTGCTATCCCTCCCCCTCCAACTGTGACTCTAAGACTCACAGAGTTGGTAAAATCCATTTCTTCCTATCTCATTCCCCATTTAATCCTCTCTATGGGGGACAGTGGAGAGCAAAATACCACACCTAAGGAGGCCCTATTTTGTGTGTGTGTGTGTGTGTGTGCAGAATGAAGAGGCAGGAGCAACCAATCAAAATATAAGGTTTTGAAGATTGAACAGGGGATTGGACTAGAAGACCTCTAACATCCCTTCCAACCTTATTAATTCCATGTTTATGCTCTATTTGTACAATGATATCATAATACAATGGGATTTCTGTTTTACTTCAGACAATTGGGAACATTCTGCTATTTATGCATAGTAAATCTCTTGGAATGTTTAGTCATCATGGAAACTGGCTCATTCCAAGCTACACAACCTACTTTCCTTCCTTCCTTCCTTCCTTCCTTCCTTCCTTCCTTCTTTCTTTCTTTCTTTCTTTCTTTCTTTCTTTCTTTCTTTCTTTCTTTCTTTCTTTCTTTCTTTCTTTCTTTCTTTCTTTCTTTCTTTCTCTTTTCTCCAGAAGCCCATGACAGGGTTGGTTGGCCTACAAGGGAATGACAGGCTGCAAAACAATCATCACATTTCCATGATGGAGGGTGAATTTGAACTCAGAATTCTCCAGTTCTGGTTCAACTCCTAAGACACTTCACTGTGTTGATTCTCATAAACAAAGAAAGAGAGGAAGGAAGTGGGAATTAAACTGCAGGCAAATCTGGAAATGTATCTCTGATTACTTAAAATTAACCACAGTTCAAATCTACTATGCAGATAGTGGGATTCCACAGGGGTGTGATACATTATGAGTGGGAGGCCTGCATGTTTGTTGCCTGCTCAGCAAATTTAGTAGATTTTATTAAAATTCCATGCAATTTCCAAAATTTGGGGAATTGGGGAAGTGCAAAAGAGTATGCATATTTTACGTATATGAATATATTTGTTGTGGTACATTCTTTAATTTAAATAGTTTTCTGCATCAGTGTTCTCTTCTTCTATCCCCCTGACTTATCCTTTTTCTTTCTATGGAAACCTAATGTGGTGGAATTAAGTACATTCCTAGTTGACTGCTACCCAGATGGCCCTAAATGGGTCATTGCTAGATCTTGCTATCAGTAAGAGTGTGCTGAGTTCATCCTTGCATGTTTAACCTCAAGAAATGAAGTTTTTCAATCAAAAATTGGTACATTGAGATATTGAGCAAGTTTTCTTATGCACAACAGGCAGGTACAAATCAGAACTTTGAGATTCAGGTGGACATGATTCTATTTAAGTTTGCACTTCAACATTTCAGAGCTGAGGTTTGAAAATTTAACTATTAGAAGTTAGAATTCAATTTGAAAAGAAGAAAGATTCAGTTTGGAAAAAAAGAAAAAAAAAGATTAGTCAATTGGTTATCATGGGGAAGTGTCCCAATGTCTGCAGATGTTTCATTTTTTTGGTAGAACGGGATAAGTATAGCAAGGGTGATAAACCTTTTAGAGAACATTGACCTTGCCAAGTCAGCTGGATACCTTTAAGGGTTTCACTTCAAGAAATGTTTGAAATAATTCTTTTGCATGTTTTTAAGGCAGAAATAGCAAAGATAAGAAGAGGGTAGCATATCAACCATACATTAGCAAGCAGCAACCTGGTGATAATGACTGAACCCATGAAGAAAATATTTCCTGTAGTGAAGCACTGTTTCACTAAAACAAAAGTGGATATGTGCCCAAAATACACAAAAATAAACTAATGAACTTTATTTTAGCCTAAGGAAGGGGTATCTGTAGTAAGGACCAATAGCATCAATAAGAAGGGAAGATGGACATTATCAAATCACTACTCCTTTCTAACAGACACCAGATGTATGGCATGCATACAAAAAGGATCAACACACTTGATGTTTCTAGTTGCACCAACCATTTTGATGTTGGCTCCTGTGTAGATGCCTGGGTAGGGCATTGTGCAAATTCAGTTTCTATGGTTAGTTTATAATTAGAAGTATTGTGTAAATCAAATAGAAAATCCAACAAAACCAATTATAGATAAGCATTTCATGCAAGTATAGTCAGCCCTGAAGAGCCAAGGAAATTAAGAAATAACATCTTGTGTAAAGTGAGAAATTATACCAAGCCATGGTTAATTTGAACCACAGTTGGTTGAGTAACATGTCAGTGTTCTGCTTTATGAATTGTGCAGCCAGAACCAAAGAAACCATACTGAGATTTAGCATAATGCATACAGACAGCCAATGCTGAATTGATATTACTTACAGAATGTCCATATTTAGTGCATCTCCCTTTCTATCAATTTAGTTCAACAAGGCTGTTACAGCTCATAAAATTAGGTGCACTGTATGAAGCACAGTAGTCCGTAAGTTCAATTCCCGGAAGAGGGGGTTGAAACATATAAACTACAATAAGTACTATAGCAGTGTGTATCTAGTGAGTCTCAGTTAGGAGGAGACTAATTGTAGATTTAAAAGCAATAGTTAAATATAAATCTTTTTTTAAAAAAGAGGTAGGAAGCCCAACATGGACTACATCACACGTCATGCTAACCCAAGACTGCACAACCAAGATTTATGAAAAAGAAAAGTGTAATTAGTTCTGTTTACCAAACTTGAAATGTATGAAAATGGTTTACATACCACAATGAAAGAAGCTACTATATGGTTAAACATAACAGATTAACCTGTTTCTTTGGTTTGGAGGAAACAGAAGAAAAGGGGGAGATAGTAATCTGAGAGAGAATGAGTAAAGATGTGAAAGAAGTTTTGCTTTCCTGTTTCTTCTTTTATTTTTTCTGTTAGAAAAAGGAATATCAGAAGTTCCGACTAAGAAAGGTAGAAACTCAAACATTCAGGAGATGGAAATGCGTCTTTATTTATTATATGGTTTGTTTTGCTACTCAGCGTTCTAAGTAACCAGTTGATCTACTGAGTTATATATTTTTTCAAAGAACTCTCTTTTATTAGCATTGTTTGAAAGTATTTCCCCTGCCTAGGGCAATAGACTATTTTGGCAGGGAAACATCAGGTACACAACACTTTGGATTCATTTTATTCCTACTGGCTTGATTTACTTCCAGCAACATTGAGGCAAAATAGAGAGCAGAATGAGACTGGGAATCTATAAAACATGAGTGAAATGTTACATTCTGCTAACAGTTTCCTCAAAACGGAATAATGCCCATTTAACTGATTTTTCATAACACCACTGCTACCAAGCATTTTCTTTAGAAGAAAACCTCATACAATGTATTTGATAGCAATGGACAGTCCATATATCTTTTCCCAGGCTGATAAAAGCGATGGTGCATGGAAGAATTGGAATTATGTCACGAAAATGAAGGGATAAAAAGGCTAGTTAATGCACACATGGTCTTTTGAGAGATGAAGTGGGGACTTCAGTCCATTTTTCTTCCTTGCACAAGGCTACTTCAGATGCAAACGCCATCCCTGATTCCTTTCAAAGGAATTCCAGAGCAAAGAATTCACCCTGTAGAAAATCTTTAAACTCAATTCTGCCTCTGGAGATTACTTCCCCTCGTCAACAGTTATTCAGTAGCCATAGATAGCTGAAGGTGGACTTGAAATAGGATCTCCCCAGGCCAAAACTATTGCTTCTCCACACTATTGACCCCAATTCAATTTTTTTTTACTAAAGATTCTGTGGGCGTGGCTTGGTGGGCATGGCTTGGTGGGCGTGGCAGGGGAAGGATAAAATCTCCATTCTCCCCCCAATCCTGGGGGGAAGGTTACTCCAAAATCCTATTCCCTCTGCACCCCACTAACCTGCTTTCCAGCTCCGTTCTCCTGTGTAGGGCAACAAAAGAAGACCCAGCCGATCAGCTGGGACTCGGGAGGCAGAGGATAGATGGGGGCAGGGTCAGTCAGAGGTGGTATTTGCTGGTTCTCTGAACTACTCAAAATTTCTGCTACCAGTTCTACAGAACCACCTCTGATTGATCCCAAAGGAAAAGGAAGTGTTGACTCAGCAACCTTGCAAGCAAAATTCTCAATAACTGGCCTAATCTGGAATAAAAATCATGCTGCCAGGTGTACACTTTATCTCTGAGTTGAGCTTATGCCCATACTTTTACTTCTGTAATTCTTAGAAATAAATAATAAAATAAAAAATAAAAATAAACAAATAGCACTTCAGTTGCACTATAGTGACCACCATCTTAACTTTTTTGACCAAATTCTGCAGATATACTTGGTGAAGTCTCAATCTATCAGGGTATGTTTCCCTCATCACCTCCCAGTCTTCAGGTAAAGCTAACAGCCAGTGCACAATTGCTTTCACACAATTGCCCAGTTCCATCTTGAGGCAAAAATTATCTTCCTGATGTATGAAACTGAGCAACCTTTTTGATGCTTGATGGATAGATCATGCAGGACATTGTTTCTCAACCCTGGCAATTTTAGGATGTATTGACCACACATTTTAAAGTTGCCAAAAAATAGTCTAGCTGCAGGGGGCAGAAAACACCACCACAATAACAGATTCCTTGTGTGTCCAATCACACTTGGCCAATAAAGAATTCCATTCTATTCTATTCTAACTTTCTATGCTTCCCATTCATATACAGAAAGTTCCAGGAGAAGCAGAGTTACTGCAGTGAGATGGTATAAATCATATATATAACAAAAAAAAATTGCTTTGACAATGACCATTAAATTCTCAGTACAACTGAGAGGCATTCTGTCTTACAATTAGCTTAATCAATGCTTTTTAATAAAACCAAAAAAACATTCCCGAACCAGATTTATTAAGCGTCAAGACGACGGAACACTAAGCACCCAGCGGGTCTGAACCGGCACAGCCCAAGGCCCCCCCCACCAATGCTTTTAATACCCATAATAATCAGAATATCGTTCATCCCCTTATGTCCTGGGATCTTGTTCCCTTTTAACTCGACCAAAGCAACGGACCAGACCACCCGAACACCCCAACATGGCATAAAGCATATTGGGCAAAACTAGACACTCGCTTAGCACTAACATCCGCTACAAGCACAAAGAGTTCGTACTTTTTTCCTCTCATGTATTCCCCAAACAAGCATCCAGTGAGCTTGAGGGACAGTGGCTGGTTTAAAGTCGCCTACTTACTGACCTTCTATTTTATTTCTTGTAAGACAAAAAATGTGTATGGAAGGATATACAGGAAGTTCTCAACTTATGGCCACAACTGAGCCCAAAATTTATGTTGCTAAGCGAGAAGTGTCTTAAGTGAGTTTTGCCCAATATGACTTTTATTGCCACATTTGTTAAGTGAATCGCTTCAGTTGTTAAATTAAGTAACATGGTTGTTAAGTGGATCTGGTTTCCTGATTGACTTTGGTTGTCAGAAGATCGTAAAAGGGGATCACATGATCCCAGGACACCACAATTGTCATAAATGTGAGTCAGTTGTCAAGCATCTGAATGTAAATCATGTGATCATAGGGATGCTGAAGTGGGCATAAGAGTGAAAAATGGTCATAACTCACTTTTTCAGTGCTGTTGTAACTTTGAATGGTCATTAAGTGAACTGTTTTAAGTCAAGGACTATCTGTGCCATTAGCCTTAGGCTAAAATAATGTTCATTTAGACCAGTGCTTCAGCAACTTTAAGATGTATAAACTTCAATTCCCAGAATTCCCTACCCAGCATCCTGGGAGATGAAACTCACACATCTTAAAGCTGTGAGGTTGAGAAACTCTGATCTCGATTTTCTAGAATTGAAACACTGCCTTAATTAAATTCCTGGACATACTGGTTTTATTGATCGTATAAAATCATCCTTCCGTCACCCAAGATATTTAAAAATGTGCTTGTGTTCATGGTATATCACACCAAGTCACATAAATCTACAGCATCTCATTGCCATGTCATCTTTCCAGGTTTCCCAATGAAGTTCCAGGAATGAGAATTATTTTTCAGGATTGATCGAAATTTAAAGCATGAGCTTTGTAATAATTTATCCTTTAATTTTTACTCAAGAAAGTGTTTTATTATTAGTCTGGTATATAAATGTTGACTCAGTAAATTAAAAACCCTTTTTGTTGTGCTGTTTTATTGGTTTTCATTGCTGTTTTACTGTTATGTTATTACAGGCTGTTTGGTAAGAAAGCAGTTTTGTCTCAAAGTGGCTTGTGTGTGAGTGTGAAATCAAATAAAAATATTTATATGAATAAATACAGCAAATTGGAAAAAAAGGCAGGAGTAATCAAGAAGGTATCACTCATCCTAAAAAAGCATCTGCCCTCTAAAAAACTCCAGTGTCCCAGCTCATTCTTGTTGTCAACTACAAACATTGCCTCCCCACTTCGTTTCAACTTCACTGTTAGTACTACAGTGTAAATATAAGCTCAGCTGATCTTGATTAATCATTCAGGCTTCCCTAGGTACCTCCAGATAGTTCAGGAATAGAATTCCTTGCCTTCCTAACTAAAGTAATTAATTTATTTAGTGTTCATTGTTAGCGCCCAAGACATCATGTCTAAGAAGGAACCAAACTATTGATGCAGAATGCCACAGGCTTTCTAGAATTTTTCAGCTTCTCCATTATATATTTATGACACTGACCTAACCTGAAGATCAGGTATCCTTGTAAAGAAGTCCTTTGAGAAATAAAATTATTGGTTGCGCTCCACAGTCACATGTATTTTTGCAAAGTTTTAATTTCCTCTTCCAGTGGGTGCAACCCTCTTTCCTGTGCACAAAAATAACTCATTATGTACATGCACAGGTCCTCAGAGTTTACAATGTTGCAGTCTACACTGTGAGAATAATAGGGATTCACTAATTCATAGAAATTTTTATAGTGACTGAGTTAATGTTGTTAATGTTCCCAAATTATTAACATTATAACACAGAGTTGGTATATATGGGAGAATATTAAAATGTACGGCTCCATCCTGTTTTTCTTCTGAGATCAGAAGAAATTGGATGACTACAAATCAACTTTTTAATCTTAAATCAAATGTTCTGTAGATTTTCCACACATACACACATCCCACAGAAACACGCATACCTTTTAACTAGTGAGCAATTTAACGACTAATAGGATTCATCCATAATTACACAGTTAAGTAAAATTTATGTATGAAGGAATTAACTGATTTCCCTCAGGGCAATATAAAGCATAGAGACAGCATTCTCTCTGGTTAGAGCAATGAAGGGGGCTGAGAGGGAAGAAAGTACCATCTCAGTGTTTAAAATACTTTGTCATCCTTCTGTAGAGTCAGTTAGGTGCTGAGAACCGAGAGGCACCCACATGGAAGTTTATTTACTGATCCTCAAATGACTGATATAACAGATCTTTGCTTTGTTTGGAATAGAAAACTTGAACAGCTTGTCCGCACCTCTCCGCTCGGACATTAAATCAACATGGCTCTATTAGTGTCCGTAGGATGCCAGCTGAGCCATCTCTAAGCCTGTCACCGTGATGTCTTCATCTGTAACCAGAGCAGACGTGAGCTCCTGGCAGCTTCAGGAGGTGACAACAAATCCAATTAGCTACTCTCCATGGCGCCACAATGCTACTGAGAAACGGCCTGACAGGGAGGGTGGCTGCAATACCCTGCACAGTGGGGCATATCCTTCATAAGGGGGGGAGAAAAATCACTAGCAAACACTTAATTGCTGGAATGACTTTCCAGGCGCCTGTTGGAACCTTTATGCACAATCTGGTCAGAAATGTGAGCTATCCTTGGGGGTTGATTGTTGCTGTTGCTGTTCCAAAGTGGGGCGTGGAAAGGGCAGGGGCGTTGCGTGAAGAGGAGCACCACAGGCCCTGTACAGATAGTTCTCTGAACACATATGCAGCTCTTTCAAAAATGGGCCTGCTCTGCTTTCTCAAAATCCTACAAAGAAACCCAAGAGCCCTTCTGTTCTGCTTTGGTGACGATGCACACGGAGATGACACCTTGCAATGTTATTGTTGGTGGGAACTCCACATAATCTGGGGCTTAAAGCCAAAAGACAGACGCAAACCCACTGTTCCAGATTTCATCTCTCTTGGAAATTAAGGAGGGAGGGGTAGGGAGGAGGAAGCAGAATTGGAAAGAGACGAGGCTGCTCCAAAGCTTTGAAATGTAGGATGTGAGAGGATGATGGTAACTTTCCAAAGCTGCAACTTGGCCGTCTGTGCTTGGACAATCGTTTAAATGCAGGTTCTTCTTTCAAGCAAATTAGCTAGCAGGAAAATAAAAAAAGAAGTTTGCATTTTCCCTAAGTTGCCAATTTCTCTTGAAGCATAAGGTATTAACCCTTTCTGGTATCATTATTTATTTCAAGTTGAGCTCCAAGCCTCCCTCCACATAACAGTAGGCTTTTAATTCACTAATTACACGTACCTTTACATATTCAAAGTCATATAAATTATTGTACAGCTTATATGTTTGACCTCACAGTACAATTATACTTTATAGAGTTTTTTGTTTTTAAAAATAAGCTCAGTGCACCTTTCAAGATTACCATATTCTTGGACATACACAATCTTGTGGCAGTATATGTGTTCCTCACTCATGTTTCCTTTACTTGACTCTAGATTGCATGAGCTATCATGCTAAATTTTTGACATGCTAAGGTATCTGAGGTAATTTTACCAGCTATTTGAAAGTAACTTCAAGATTTGAAAGCAGTTATGCATCTGACAGAAAAATAGTTATTCTAAGGTAGCAATGGCAACACCAAAAATCTGAATGAAAGTCATAATAAAGTCATAATAAAATGAACTATTTTGCAGAACAAATGGGTGTAGTAAGAAATAACCCAATAATTTTGCAATAATTGCTCTAAAATGCCAGAAACTGTACAAAAATTAGTCTATGAGAAACCCAAAGAAAATGGACAAGAAAAGGAAGGTTTTTTTTAATTTCAGGGAAGTCAGGTACTCCTTTACTGGTCATCTGATCCATATCTGGTCTTTAAAATGTGCATCTTGCACAGCTCTCTTATTTGGGAATTCTCCTGTTGGTTTACTTACTGACCCTGATTTTTTTAACTGCTTCATTATGAAGACATTGCTGAAACTAGTATAGAAACAATATCTGATGCTCACATACTATGCTCAAGATCAATAAATATACTACAGAGGTTACCACAGGAATGTTATTATGGGGTTGAGTGGAGGAGATTGGATGGGCTACAAAGTGTGATAGAATAAAATAGTGTTTTTGAAGAAGTGTTTGACAAGACCTTGCATCTCTTAACATATATTCTGTCTCAGCTATATATTTCTGATCCTATATATGCATTTTATTGATTGCTCCTCTTTGTTCAGTGATGTATATCTATGATAAGTTAATGCATTATGCACTATGTTACAGCTTTATAGCACTTCTTTCTCTACTGTTTTCCTTTTCTTTCTGATAAATCCCAATTTTTTACTATGCCATTTCTTATAATATCCTGGAGAATATCAACTAGATGGCTTGATTGTTTTCAGTTGACAGTCTAAAACAGGGGTCCCCAACCACCGGTCCGTGGACCGGTACCGGTCCGTGGAACAAATCCTACCGGGCCGCTGGTTTGTTGGGTGCCGCCATCTTGTTTTGATGAAAAGTGCTTCCGGTGAGCTTTTCCGGGTAGAAAGCTCACGGAAGCACTTTTTCATCAAACAAGATGGCGGGCAGCTGATGCTGTACGGACCACGGCATAAAAAAGGTTGGGGACCACTGGTCTAAAACCTTTACTCCTCTGTTGTTCTGTTCCAGCTCTACTACGTCACAATTCAGTGTCTTAATGATCTTCTGACTCTCAATAGCCCTCTGTCAGTGACCTTAAATTTTCTTCTTTGCTCCCGGGGATGGTCGACATCATAGTCATTACAACACAGCACTTGAGCAATGTAAGATAATAATCCTCAAAAGAGAAAAGTGTAATGGCAAATAGGGAGATGGAAGGTTATAAAATAACATGGCAACTGAACAACATACTGGAAACACCAAATGCAGAGTGCAAGAATGAAACTGCTTCTGCCAAAGTGGCAAGCCAACCTAAATTGTCATAGAAAAAAAATATAGAAATAGAAATAATAGAAATAGAAATAGAATAGAATTCTTTATTGGCCAAGTGTGATTGGACACACAAGGAATTTGTCTTTGGTGCATAAGTTCTCAGTGCACATAAAGAAAAAATAAAATACATTCATCAAGAATCAGAAGATACAACACAGTGATAGTCATAGGTTACTAATAAGCAGTCAATTCATGCTAGGGAACAAATAATGTCACAGAAGTGTCACATAATGAAATGTCATATAAGGCAGATTCAGAGCATATCTGGAAGACCTTTTGGCTTGGGGCATAAGAAACTTTAAGAGAAGTCAGAAGAGTTTCAATAAGACTATGTAAATGTTTCAAGCACTTCCACTTATCTTTCTTCAAGGAAGCAGAACTGATCGAGTCAGGGGCGTTTGTCAGAGGGTCATGAATTCAAGATAGCGAACATGAATGTGCAGGTAAAGCCCAGGCTCTTTTCAGTCATCCTGAATACCTTGTAATGTACCAAAGTCAATAATAAATCAATGGAAGAGTGGATGAAGACATTTCAAACAGTTTTTTCTCAAAATACTGGGTTTGTTTTCTCAAGTTTTTAGTTGAATCGCTTTTTCTTAGTAGTGGACAGTAGTGGTTCTTTTCCAGATAAAAGAAAGGTATGAGGCTTTTCCCATTGTTATGTAAAGGATCTTTCCATTGGGTATTAAACAGTATTTATCTGAGTGCTAGGTTTACACATCAGGTACTGTGACCAGGAACATGAGTAGCCTTGTCTGGGCTTTGAAACTAAGCAGAGTTAGGTGTGATCAGTAATTGGATAGAAGCCCATCAGGAAACATAAACATCACAGGCTAAACTGGGAAGTAAAACAAGCATGGAAGAAGGCAAAGATGAACAATTTTCTAGTTGTTTCCATGAAAATTGTATGGACATATCACCAGCAGTTGAACTTAAAGGTCATTCATGCAGATTAAAGGAAAACACCAGTCAATTGTACCAGATCATCCATGTTGCTCTTTCACTAGCCTGGATTATTTTTTTTTGCTCATATGAAAAAAAACACAAGTCCACTATCTCTTGATAAAAAGTGCTGTTAAAAATAAAAAAAATGCACATAATTCAGTCAGAGACAGAGAAATTGGTTATAAGAGGCTTTGGAAGAAATAAAGTGCTCTTCTAGAAGTAGGTGAAGAGGGCTAAACAACAGAGTGAATAGAATTGGGATAGATATAAAAATAGAAGACATAGAACTGAAGTGAGATAATACTGAAAAGCAACTTTGCAAATAGTAAAAGCAAAATGAATTTTATAAATGTTAGTATTCAAGAAATAAAATTGTTGAAAAGAAAGTACTAAAAGTAATGAGAATACTGAAAAATGGTAAATCTTCAGATATATGTAAATGCAAAAATATGAATCTGGTTTGCTGAACATGTTTGTCAAGATTGCATCTGTGTCTGATGATTGGAAGAATGCCATTATCGTTCCATTACACAAAGAGATAGAAAACAAGAATGAATGCAAAAAGTATATAGGGATTAGTGTGTTAAGTGTGTCTGGTAAAGTGTTTGGCACTGTTCTTATTGAAAGGATACAAGTGGTAGCAATGAGAAAAAAAAATC